>NC_088404.1:39820190-39980190 GCF_034236695.1 Oncorhynchus nerka
ACGTGCCAACCCCGGGGAGCTCCCTACCTGTAGTGAGGACCAGCCTGAGGGGAAGGATGGTGAGTAAAATCCTCAGAGGAAGAAATCTTGACAATTACATTTTATACATGGGGAGATAAGTTACTAAGTGAAAATGGTTTGAGAGATTTTAAGATGTGTATGGCTGTAAAATGGATGCTCTTTTTGAGGCATTGTGCCAAATGTACAAATGTTTGGTTTGGGACCTATAAACCTTGGACTAATGGGCATATGCTCACTTCCTCCCCTTCTTTCTGCTTTGTTATATAATAATAACTCACCCATCAGGCCCTCAGCACCACATACACTGTAGTGCAATTATCATCCTATTATATCTCAAATACTTGTTTGCATTCTGACACAGGGATATTCATCACAATTTCCTGGCAAATCACCTTCAATTACAGAAGGAGGACTGAATATCAGGTCCTTAATGTGACAGATTTATTAAAGCGATGCTTCATCATTATGCCCACAACCCTCAGTAAATATCTACCTAACAGCATGCTATATCGAGTGCAGCTATTAACATCTAGAATAACCTTGTTTTGGTTTAAACAGAAATTACTTATTGAATGATAAATCTAATCAATTAACTTTTGTTTTTATTTTCTCTGTTCAATGTTGTTAGGTTTATCTTTCTGCCTGTAAAAAAGTCAGGTTGTGTCTTGTTCTCTGTTGTCCTTGAGATTGGAAATCTAATCTCTGCTGTGTCTTATTAATAATCCAAACAGCAGAGGAGAGGACTGGCGAGGGGATGGACAGCTGGCCAATAACAGAGGACAAGCGAGGGCCAAGCCCAGTGGGGACCAGTCAGGGAGAGAGCACAGTAGAGAAGAGGGGAGAGACTGTCTCACAGCAGCACACAGCACAGGCAGAAACATCAGACCAAAGAACTGAACCCCCCTTACCAGAGACACACATGGATTGACCTGCGCATAGTCTATTTTCTATCATGTCTACCTTTGCCTTGCACGCCAGATTATGGAGAAAAAAATAATTATAAACAAAATGTTTTAAAGAGTAAATCCATACATATACTTGTTAATTATTAAAAAGTTGATTTTGAAGTGTCATTAAGTGCACTTTCCTCACTGCTTTAATTTGATGCACAAAGCTACAAAACCTTGGTTCATTAATTTATCAAATATTCAGCAGTGTTTTGCCTGAAGTGCATGGAAAACATGGAACATTATCTCAGTGATGATCATGTAAAGCGCCAGGCTGTCTCATGGAGTGCAGCCTGGATAGTGGCCCCCTCATGATGAGTCATCTGTGTGTAGTTTCTCCTTGGTAACGCCACATTACTCCCTCCGTCCGCCACTGAGCCATGCTGCTGCTGGGAGTTGGCTAGTGGAGGCAGTAAAGGCACAGGAGTGCCATCTGTGTGTATGGAGAGGCAGAAAGATGGAGCAGGAGATAAATAATCAGTATTTACTCTGGGGTTATGCAGTATTGTCAAAATGAGTTGAAATCAGTCAGGTGTAAATCAATACACTACTCAAACGATTAATGTAAACATTTTTTATTACATGAAAATATTAACAATTGGCACTTAATTTACTGTAATAAAATCAACCTTGTAAAAACAAAATCAATCCATGGATTCAAATCACATGGTAAATAAAGAGCATTAACTTAATGGAAATTGAGACAAACCAACCAGCTATAACAAACAGTGTGCAGTCATGCTACAATGAGGAAAGTTAAAGAACTTTAGAAAAAATAAACTCTGTGGAATTGAGGTGTCCAAGGCTTAGATAAGCAGAGCATGGCTTTCAACATGTCACTGCCAGGACGTAGACCAGCTCTGGCCTGCTGTTAACTTTAATCACCACAAATGTCTACATTACAATAATGATTCATAACCCAGTAGTGTTATCGCCAAGCCAACCTCAATATCCTAATTTATTCCTATAACCTGTCTGCTCTCAATCCACCCCTTGTATTATTTACTGCACTTATAATGGTCACTAATCTGCTGATAGTTTTGGACAATCTGCATGCAGCGATGCTGAATAATAAAAAACATTTTAGTTTAACTGTAATTAATGTTTCATTTCGCTACTCTTGGCATGTAATAAGAGATCTCTGCAAAGTTGTGATTTTTTTTTTCTTGCTAAATTTGACTTTACCCTTGTCCTTACACACGACTCAAGATACACTGTCAAAATCCTTAAAGTAGGATTTTGGGGCTTTCAGTTCAAACTAAATCGGTTCTCTTTGGTAAAAGTTTAAGAAATTCCACAAGGGATTTTAAGGAAATTAGATTCACATTCATGGTTTAGAGTTGCCTCTTCCTTTAGCATAATCAATGCCAAAGTAACAATATATTACACTATTCCTATATACTGTTCACCATTAACACCAAGGCCAATATCAAATTAACAAAAACTGAGCAATGCTGCAAAGGTTCTTGAAAGAGATATACAATTCTATAAGTGTGTTGATGCCAGATAACTAAGTGCAGTCTGCTACTGTTAAGATTTCACTCAGAAAGAAGTGTTGCATACACACTGGACGTAACCCGCTGATCAACCATTTGAAAATACCCCTTACAACATAGAAAAATATTTAAGAGAATAAAATACATGGATCAACTCTATTCCTTATGGCAGTGGTATATTGAAGTCCATAGCCTGATGGTGTTCTGTTCTACTTGACCATTAATTGCAGCCTCCTGATGTCCCAGGTCTGAATCAGTCCTTGATTAGAAGGGAACAATGAAAAAAACGCTGCGGAACTAGCTTCGAGGTCGAGAGTTGAGTTTTTAGGGCCCCATGAATCTCAGCAATATACAGAATGCCTCTATGCTTACAGAATAAACTGCAATGGGCTTAAATATTATGTACAAACTTTCTTTTACACACCCCAAGTAGGAACGTTAAAGTATAGACAATCTCTAATGCTATAAAACACATGTGGAAATAACAAAGCTTAAAGTTGTAGCTATGTCTGACTTAAAATATTTAAAAAGTCAATACCAATGTCATATCATCGAGCACTGTGCCTCATTGTAAAGATATTGCACCTCACAGTCAAGACATTGTATTAAGCTGAATGACTTGGGGAGGAGCAGAGAATGTTCTCCTTTAGTTTTTCTCTAAAGGCATGCAGGCTCAGACATGTATAGGCTAGTCTTTTACAGGCCGTTGAACAGTGAAACTTAAAGAGTTTACTCAACCAAATTGTAGAGTGCCATTTTTCTGGAATGTTGCATTCCCAGCCATGTGTATGATACACATATAACTCACAAAATGAGAATGCTAGTTCAGAGTATAGTGCCACAGCCACACACACAACAATCTGAATGAAGAAGACAGAGCCTCTGGTTAGCCCTGAAATATACCACTTTGGAAAAGAATCATGTATCAAACAAAGAGTCATCCGGTAACGGTTATAGAAAATAAGGCCTCTGAAGGAACAGCTGTCTCTTGCATATGCTGTCCTGCTGATTGCATGTTCTTTTCCCCTCACTCCCTTCTTCAATTCCTGTCTCCTTGTGCTAGAGTGTAGCTAGGATTCTGAGGAAGGATATAATGAGAACACAGAAGGACTGGCCCACTCCAAACACTAAGGCCTCCAAGGAGATCATCCTCTTCCCTGCTGCTTTGTACACCCCAGCTATGGCAGCACCTACAAGCACAAATATTTTTGTTTTGTTTAGAGCAATGTATAAAATAATTTGAACATCATGGCTTTGAGCACTGAGTTGATGAGTAGTGATGTTTGTGTACTATAATGGATCATGTTTATAGCTTATCAGAAGATGAGGTGAGTAACTCACTGGTAAGGACTCCACCACACACAAGGCCCACGATGCCCATCAGTAGGATGGCGATGGGCATGAAGCGGGCCATCTTGTGTTGTCGCAGGGTGGCGAGGGCCAGGAGAGCAGCGGGGAGGTGGAACACCAGTGAAGAGACAGCAGCCCACAAGAAGACTCCATACCACATCTCTGAGCGAAAGAGCAGAGGGAGTTAAGCAACTGAAGGAAGTAAGTGTAGGCAGGTTAAGGGTGTTGGTTTGAATCCAAGCCCGGCTAGGGGGGGAAAAAAATCTGTCGATATGCCCTTGAGCAAGGCACTTAACCCTAACTACTGCTGTCGCTCTGGATATGAGCATCTGCTAAATGACTAAAATTAAAAATGCAAGTGCATCATGATATAAGAGCTATTCCATGTAAATGGACCCATGAGCACCAACAGGTGAAGTTCATAGGAGCATGTCAAAGGAAAGCCAAGAGTCAGTTTTTTTATTAAGGTATGTATATACACATTTCTCCAACCAATTTCTATCCTAAAGTTAGGAATAGGCAAATGCTTTGATTGCTGGTCAAACAAATGGAAAAGAGGTCTTAAAAGATATTAGAAATACATCGAAACACAATGTTGAAGTAAAGACCCCTGCCTAATATCAACATTTATATTTCGTTTTGGAGAAATGAATTGCCTTTAAGTTCAAAAAAATATTGCCTACTGTAATTCTGTTACCAAAAAACCCACATACAGTGCTGCGAAAACATTTCTTATTATGAATATTATCAGATCTTCAACCAAAACCTAATATTGGATAAAAGGAACCTGAGTTTACAAATAACAAAAAATGTATAACCATTTTCATGTAGACTTGGATTGTGGATCATTTGGATCATTGTCGTGCTTTATGACCCAGCTGTGCTTCAGCTCACAGACAGAGGGCCTGACATTCTCCTGTACAATTCTCAGATACAGATCACAATTCATGGTTCCTTCTATTAAGGCAAGTAGTCCAGGTCCTGAGGCTGCAAAGCATCCCCAAACCATCACACCACCATGCTTGACCGTTGGTATTTGTTTTGTTATTTGTAAACTCAGGTTTCCTTTATCTAATAAGTTTTTGGTTGAAGATCTGATAATTCAGTATAAAAAAAATACACCAAAGTAGACAAAATTATAAAGGGGGCAAATACTTTCACAGAACTGTATCTAAGATATTTTCAAATTTCTCTCCCTCATGAGGAGTGAGGATAGTAAAAGTAGATCTACCAATTAGTTATCGTGTTTCTACTGATGACAATTTTGTTAATTATTAAGTGGGCCTAATTAAAATGCATCATTCGGTTACCAAATCAGTAACAGAATGAGGGAAAAATATATAACAGAATTACTGCAATAGAATTGTCTACAATGGGAAATCATAGTAGTCACAAACCACAGTTGGGTCACCTCTTCTACAGTGCTGAACTATACTCAACTAAACTATACTGTGCTCTGATTCAGAGGGGATGGGTTAAATGCGGAAGACACATTTCAATTGAATACATTCAGTTGTCCAACTGACTAGGTATCCCCCTTTCCCCTGTACTGAACTCTACTATGATGTCCAAACTTGTGAAACTCGGAAGTCTATGATTGATACAGATTTAGTCCAGTCCGGACCAAATGTGGTCTTGTTCGGGGGCAGAGCTCATTAAAATAACCAGTTTGTAGAATAATACCCAAATATGCATGATATTGCATATTTCTACCTTTGTGTATTCAGGATACATCACCACGAAGAGAATGGCATTCATATCCATAATTATGCATTTCTTTAGTACTGATCAGGTATCCATGATGTCATTCTGTTGTTTTTCAACTCAAGGTGTCATAGCTGACACCCCATTAATTCTTTCTGCAGAATTTTGAATCTTAATTCAGAGTAGACTTAACCGTTTTTGGGAAACATGGTCACATAAACAGAGATTTTATCATCATTCTGTTACTACATTTTGCATCTGCACTGTTCTTCAAGTAGCCTAAATGTGTTATTTTATTTCCTGTGTTAACTGTTAAAAGTAATCTAGCTAGTCCTTGTGCATCGAGTTGTATCGTTTTTGTTTGGCGTGCATTTTAAAGTGAACCTTCGGAGTCTCAGCGTCATTCTGTTACCAAGGAATTGCCCAGAGGTTACACCAGGGCTTCCCAAACTCTGCACGTTTTCTGTTTTTGCCCTAGCACTACACAGCTGATTCAAATAATAAACTATTCACCAAGCTTTGATCTTTTGAATCAGTTGCTATCAGACTGTATAATAACTCTAGCTCTTAAAATGGTTCTCCCAAAAACTGTATCAAACAAATTTAATAAAATAAAAAAAAATACAATTTTAATATTTAAAATGTCCAACATGAAACATTTCCTGTAATGTTTTCAATTGTTCAATATTCTATTTATCACATGCGCCGAATACAACAGGTGTAGTAGACCTTACAGTGAAATGCTTACTTAAAACCGCATGGTTGGTTAAGGGCTTCTAAGAAAGTAAGAGCTAAGATTGATGTCACGTATTATGTATTTTAAATGAGTGTTTTGCAATTATTAGTAATGTAAATGATGCATTTCTTAAGTTTTATCTGCAAGCAAGAATAAATCAACTCAAACTCAGTGTTAGGGCAAAAACTAAACGTTCACCGAGTTTGGGAAATGCTGGGTTACACAGACATTACACACATGCCTGTTGTCTCTGACACGTGTTCTGAATTCAATACTACCTACCCAGTACCCATGTTTCACATTCATAATGTAAAACTGACCCCTACATAACACAGCGTAATAATATAAACTGCTAAAGATTACACATTATATACACATCTCTCACACACAGTAGTCTGAAGAATAATATTTCTCACAAACACATGGAACTTTCTCTAAAAAAGACCACTGCATTGGTGACTAATATATGGATGAACGTTAGGGGCAATTTAAAGCTGTCCGCTTGTACGATAGCTAATATTGTTGTTATTGCCAGCTAACATAGATGTACGTAAGCTAACGTTAGCTATGTTAACTTAGATTGCTTACTAGTTAGCTACGTTAAATCGGTTAACGAAACATTCACTTTAGGTTTACAGCGAAAACTGTTCGGCTGGATTACAACAGAGCGAGGCGAGATTGAATCTCACCTGAGAAGTCGCTAAGCGATGTGTCGTTGCCTCGATTGGTGCCATTTTTCCTTGGGACCAAATTCAAGCTAAGAATTTGCTGAACAAACCCAATCTCGTTATATCCGTTATGCATGTCTTATGCACATGAGACCACGAATATCCGAATAACACCATGAGAACATTAAAGTTGGATCTAGTAAGTCCACAAGGGTTGGGTTGGTTGATCTTCCTGAATATATCTGTTAGCTTGATGTCAACACGACTTGGTTTGACGTCACGCCGTTAACATACTCAAAGGGCTACGATTTCACAATCGTAATACGCTAGCTAGCATGTTGAACATAATTTACAAAGAGTATTGACATGTACAAATATAACATTGCAATCGATAAAGAAACCGGTATTTAATTTCCAACAACAAATATGCTATAAACCCGTCGTTCTTAACGATTTGTTGATCCTGTGGACTTGCCGTAGTAGAACAGGAAGTCAACAGCTACCAGATAATTACTCATTGAGCTCCTCCCTGTAGCTAGTCACCAAAGCCACACGTTTTCAGTGTAGAAACTTGTTTAGTATTTGTTCGTTCATTTAGTTGTAGGTATAATAAGCTATACAGCTAGAAACAGTTGATAGATTTCTCAATTATTTTGTAACCGCGTGATACTAGCTACAGCCAGGGTTTGTCAGACAACCGGTGCTTTGCCTTTGTAACTTGCTGACGTTACTGGAGACAGCTATCTAGCCAACTATCCATACATTCCTTGCTGTGTTTACTATTGGTAGAACGTGTAGGCTATTTCTGGAGGGGAAATTATGAATTACTCAGATTATGATTCCGATGGCTATTCTTCAAATGCAGATCAAGACTATGTCCCATCTGGTAAGGTTACTTCCACAAGCAGATAGACATGCAATGCTAGAGTTGAATATATATTTTATTACACGTGACAGAACATCATAACCACTCTATACAGTAGTTATGCACTGTAGGTGTCATATTCTTCATGTATGCTTGATGAAAGCTACTGTATTTGTCATTCAATTCAAGTATTCTAATCATGGTTGTTGTGTGATTGAATGACAGATGACAACCTTAGTGAAGATGACATGAATGAATGTGTGAAAGAGGATGGTCTGGAAGGGGATGACCAGCATGGCCAACAGTCTGATAATGTCACCAAGAAGAAAAAGAAGAAAGGCCAACACATTGGCATGAGGTGAGTGATTCAACACGTTTGTGTTTGGCTCAGTTTTTAAACCATTGGTGTGCAGTGATTGCTTTGTTTTGCTCAGTTTTTCTTGTAAAGTCCATGTTGTTAGTCTGCTGGAATTGGTGGATGACAATGTACTACTATATTTGTACATTATTTTCCTACTCCTCATAGGAAAAGAAAGAAAGGAGGACTGAAGTTAGAGGAGACACTGCATGATGGTAGTGTGGAGGATCAGAAAGTAGAGCAGGGGGAGGAGAGAGAGTTTTCTACTCCCAGGCCCAAGAAGGAGGAGGATGAAGAGAAAAAGAAGAAGGCAGATGATTTGTGGGCCAGTTTTCTGAGTGATGTTGGTCACAAATCCAAGCCACCTACCCCAGTGCCGCAGGCTACTACTAAACAGCAGGTATTGCACCAAATATAACAACTCCTGGCCTGTAGAGATACACCAGGCATATGATAGTTGGAACCTGGGTTCCTGTTACAGTTTGGTGGTTGTGCATGTTTTTTGCATTGGAATCAAGTTTTCAGTTTTTGGAACACTACTCTGATGTTTAACACCTGTTTTGTTTTATTATCTCCACCAGGCTGCACCCACAGACAGTCCGAAGAAGCCCATTTCGGCTCCATCAGAACCTCAACAACCAGAGCCTAAAGAGCCCTCTAAAGTCACCATCACTAAGGTGTTTGACTTTGCTGGGGAAGAGGTCCGGTAAGTTTAGACCACTGGTGGACAATCAATCAAATTGATTTATAAAGCCCTTCTTACATCAGCTGATGTCACAAAGGGCTGTATAGAAACCCAGCCTAAAACCTTAAACGGCAAGCAATGCAGGTGTAGAAGCACGGTGGTTAGGAAAAACTCCCTAGAAAGGCCAAAACCTAGGAAGAAACCTAGAGAGGAACCAGGCTATGTGGGGTGGCCAGTCCAATTCTGGCTGTGCCGGGTGGAGATTATAACAGAACATGTACAAGATGTTCAAATGTTCATAGATGACCAGCAGGGTCAAATAATAATAATCACAGTGGTTGTAGAGGGTGCAACAGGTCAGCACTTAAGGAGTAAATGTCAGTTGGCTTTTCATAGCCGATCATTCAGAGTATCTCTACCGCACCTGCTGTCTCTAGAGAGTTGATAACAGCAGGTCTGGGACAAAGTAGCACGTCCGGTGAACAGGTCAGTGTTCCATAGCCGCAGGCAGAACAATTGAAACTGGAGCAGCAGCACGACCAGGTGGACTGGGGACAGCAAGGAGTCATCAGGCCAGGAGGTTCTGAGGCATGGTCCTAGGGCTCAGGTCCTCCGAGAGGAGGGAGGGAGAGCGGGGAGAGAGAGAGAGCATACTTAAATTCACACAGGACACCAGATAAGACAGGAGAAATACTCCAGATATAACAGACTGACCCTAGCCCTCCAAGACATAAAATATTGCAGCATAAATACTGGAGGCTGAGACAGGAGGGGTCTATGCATATACTGGTAGATGTACACTCTGACCACCTGATGGCAGTGCAACCTAACAGTTGAAACCTTCACATTGTTCCTGAGAAAGTGTCTGAATTCCACAGCATACTGTAACATTTTGATTTATGAGTTACAACACCAAATGTCAGTTTACAGGCCAAATAATGTGCTGGGAAAGTGTTTTTACTTAGTCGGGGTCTCACCAGTAGTATTATCTATATAATATGAAGCACATTAAAGGACTTTGTTTATTTTCTCTGAAAGCCTTAATTATTGCAACATATGATTACCATTGCACACAGGCAGCTATAACCCAGACCCTAATGGATGCAATCCCCTTAAGGAATGTATTCCCAGAGGGATGTACTGGTTGACCTTAGTATTGGACTGTTCTCCTACACAGTGGTGTATTGGCACATCTTATCCCTGTCATTATGTTCTATTTGAGAAGAGAGTTCGGTCTATTATATCTGATGGAGTGCAGTGTCTGTTGAGGGATTCAGATGCTGTATCATCCACTACACTCAGGGTCGGCATTAGCCTTTTGGGGGCACTAAGCGTGATTTGGTTGGGGGTCCCCCCACCTCGAGGCAAAACATTTGTAGCCCCTCTCTTGATGCAGAGTAACTTTCCTTTAATTCTACACATTTTGCAATGGGTGGAGAGAGAATTTAGCTATTTTTTATAACACATTTAATTCAATTCTATAATTTTGTCATTGGGCAGAGAAATATAATGTGCAGTTTTGCAGTACATTTCCTGCAATTCTAAAATACAGGGTGGAAACTTGTGTTTTTGCACCTCCACTTTTTTACCAGCAAATTATCATAATCCATTGGGTAAACTGGTCTGTATCTAAACAATATGACCATTTCATAAATGGTAAAATAGCTTGTGATGTGATTGCATTTTGGAAGCCTGCTCCCCCTGTTCCCTAAAGATGAATGGTTTTGACCATGCTCTCTCTACTGCTTTGATTAGTGTAGCTAGAAATCACAAGTGCCTGTTTTTTAATGAAAAGGTACCCGCAAAAGAAAATGTCACAAACTTGTTTATCTATTTTGTGATGTTACATTTGTTTTGGTGTTTTGTTTCTTGTCCGATGCACTGATGGTGTTACATATAATTTGCGACATGCATCATGAGCAAAGTCATTGCCATTTCACTTTTTCTAGCTATGAGAACAATGGCATGAGCATGGACTTATTTGGCATTGCTGTAGCGCATCAAAATAGCCTGCAAGCAGCCTACCAAATTTTGCACCCTGTCATTACAATGTAGAAAAATGTATCTGTAGTCCAAATCGTTCATTGGTCAGGCTATCCATATTACCGGTGCTTCATCTTATTATTTTTATTTCTATGGCGGACTCGCGGCCGCAATTTATGTAACATGGCAGAACTTGAGATAACAATAAATGGCAAATTCAAAGATACTGATTTCCCCTATCCATCTGTGGAAGAGTTTTCCCTAAATGCTTATGACAAATCCAGCTCAAGAACCTGCTATTGCATAGCCAGTTGGCTAATATTTTGAATACGGTGTAGCAACAACAGATAACATTAGCATGCTAGCTAACTACACTGACAGCTGTCAGTGCCCTACTTGTTGTTATTTCTCCACTCCAAATGGAAATCACCACAACGTTCCCACCCCCTGCACCTGGTGTGTTTTACTATTCTTACTCACAATAGTAAGAACCCCAACATTATATATATTTTTTTGACCAGGGGCCCTAAGTGACCACATGGTTGTGTAGATGGGGTGCTAGAAGCGAGTGCAGGGTTTAAGGAGGAAAGGGAGAAGAAACAGAAGAGTGAGAGGCAGAGGCATAGCCTTGAATAAAAAATTACCACTTGGCAGGAGATGGAGGGAAAGTATTGTCAGATATTACAGAATGTTGATTCGTGTTTGTGTGGGAGGGGATTCTTGTACTACCAGCGAGGGACTCAACCAAAAGCATTGGCTTGTAAACAGTGACCAGCCTAAGGGGTTTATGAAACATCAGCCGTGCCGTTTTTGGGAAAAACGGATGTTTTTATGTGTGTGTGTGAGAGAGAATTATAGAGAGGGTGGGAATTTGTTTAAATGCCAGCCAACCCATGGCTTCTTGTCTGTGTGTCCTTTTCTTGAGAAATGTACAGACTTACGTAACTTGATGATATTTACTTATGTTCGTTAGACTGCCACTAATACGGTCCTGGGTTTATGTATCTGTCTGTCCTTTTCCGTCTCCAGGGTATCCAAAGAGGTTGATGCTGACTCCAAGGAGGCCAAGAGCTTTCTGAAGGCCAAGGAGGAGACACCATATGTACAGACTGTACCCAGAAGATTTGAGCCCCCCTCCCTTGCCCCTGGACCGAGGTACATCCCCACCTAGTCACTACATCACCCAGACACCCACCTCTGTCTCTTAATATTTGACTTGTAGAGCAGTTAAATATCACTGTATTTCCTTAATTAGCACTTTCATTTGTATAGGAACAGAGGTATTTCCACTGCTTAAAGCTGGAACCCTTAATGGTGAAACAACCACGTCTGGTTGCGATATTACAACAATGAAGAAGTTACTGCAAATAACAAACATTGTTTTCCCCCTCGGACTTCATTGCGCGCGATAGAAGAGCACAATATGTATTGCCATTTTTTCTCTCTCAGCTCGGCAACAAAAATAATAGTAACGGTGGTGGGGTGGCCAGTGGCGCTGTTTCTCCCTACTGCAGATTCCATCGTTAAGTTACAGTAATGCTAACTGTATAACGTGGTGGCAATTGTGTTTCCACAGCCATGTTTGAATAGTCGGTGAAAGGCATGTGTATGTGTCTAGGACATGTGGGTATAATCCTTGCCGGTTTCACTCCATTGATTTCTGACAGCTCTTCCAGAAAGCCTTTGATCCTGTCATTCCGCTCTCTCTGCTACCGAGACACCAGGGAAGGGGATTATTGCTCACCTTTCACACTACTCTGATACAACTGGTTGTGTGAGAGGGAGAGTGTTAGAGTGCATTTTAGTCGTGATGGGGGGGGGGGTCGATATAGTTACATATCACAGTATTCTTTTGGACGATATTATATCAATACTTTGACTCCAAGGTGGAGAACAAGCTATAGGTACCTTTTTTTTAATGGTATAGTTAGAAAGCCCTAGTCGGCTGTACCTGCGCCAAAACTCTGGTATTGTTCATCTTATAGCTTGGACTGCATCTTCTTTTTAAATAGTGAGCCAACAAATTTTCAGCACTTTCCGTTCCATGACTGGTGAAAACTCATTTTCTCATGCTCTCTTGTCTCACTGCAGCAGACATATATAGTGAGCAATATGTTTGAACATCAAATCGCCATATAACCACAGTATCGAATCGCAAAACATATAATATCGTGAAAATCGCAATACATATCGTATCCTGATATTATTGTGAGGATCCCTGGCAATTCTCAACACTGCGTTTTAGTGTATGTGAAGTTGTGAATTCATGTTCCGTTCAAGCTTGCATGTTTGACTACAGTATTTCGGAGTAGTTGAACTTTGCACTGGATGTCAGAGGAAGGAGCTGTGAGTTTGAAGTGGATGTGTGTTGTAGCATCATGCATTGGTGCATTGTGTACTTTTGGCTGCTTGGATAGTGTCTGTGCGTGTGTTGTGTGTATGTTCTGTTTGTGCATATTATTTTGTGTGTGTGTGTGTGTATCATTGTCTATCTATGACAGCTCCAGCTGCTCTACTCTCCCGCTCCCCTGCATGTCAATACTTCCCTCTGTTGCCATGGTGTTTAATTTGCCGAGCGCATCTTTCCTCTGAGGCGGTGGCTTGTGTCCAGACAGGAAGTGATATTTTCCTTACAGGATGTACAGTGTGTCCAGAACCATTTCCTGTTGTAGAGGATGGGCTTACCTACAGTACGACAACAGGAAGTAGCCGTCAGTCAGTCAGCAGCCCTCCCTCGTCATTCCTGTAGACCAGACCCATTAAGTTAATTACCTCGCCTTAAAAAAAAACACATCACAACCTGCTGCATGGACAGGGCAAATGTTGTTTAATTTTGTTCTTATCAGCTCCTAAGGCTCTTTGGACGTTGAGAGAACGTTGCAGTTACGTAAGGGTGGCAAACGCTGTGCTGTTACGGAGGTCCCATGGTGCTCTCTCTTTCCCATGTTACACCCACTAGTTTCCCGCCTTAAACAAGAGGCAGAAAAGTGTTGACTGCATTTTTCCACCCTTTGTCACTCCATTATTTTCTCCATCTTTGGCTCTCCTGTCCTGTCTTACACCCCATCTCACCACCTCTATCTCTCTCTCTCTCTGTCTCCTGAGTCCTGTGTGATTGGAGTTAAGCCCCTCTCTCTCTCTCTCTCGTATGATTTGAGGTGAGCATGGTAGTGGAAGGCCTGAGTCAGCAGGACAGGCCCCAGACATGTGATCTCCATTGAGTTCAGCCTCTCTTAAATAAACATGTGCCTCCCTGGCATACTGTTCAGCTCTGTCTGAGCTCCTACTGCGCTGTAATGTGGCCCTGGCCTTCTGACTGCCATTACTGCGCACAAAAAACTGCTCTCGTGTCTGCTTTTTCATTCACTTTCTGTCTCCCTCCTTTCTCCCCTCTCTTAACCTCATCTCCATCTATTTTTCTCTATCTACATTTGATATAATTCTTCCTTTATAGATCTGTTCCTGGGAGGCACTATCAAGATAACTGTATTGAGACATGAAATAAACACAATAAAGGAAAGATGGCTAAAAACAGAGCTCTGTGGTGCCTGTCGTTGCATAAGGCATCATAGTGGTGTACTCAGCTTTGGCGGTATCCAAATTGTAATACCTTCATGCCGACCTTGTGCCTTACCAGGATATTTGGTAATGTCAGCACTGAACACAAGGGGTGCTATTTTCAAACCCACCTTAGCCTCTGTAATCCGATGGTTAGCAATGCTAACAAGTACATGTAAAATCCCAGAGAAAGTGCTAACTAAATACTAACGAGCGTATTGCAAACATTGTATACAGTCCCTTACCTGAACTATTTGCAGGACAGCTCATAAAGTTTTACAAGTAACAAAAAAAATGCAACTCACATTTTGCTGCATACACACAACAAATACTTGATCCAGGAGGCATTGGAGGCTCCTCAGAGGAGGAAGGGGAGGGCCATCCTCAGTGAATTTCATATATTTTTTTACATAGTGAAACATTAAGAAAGTTAGCCTTTCTAGATAAAACTATACTAAATATATTCACGTTACCAAATAATTGATTAAAATCACAGAAGCCTCAACAGCACAGTCTGGGGTTGCACCATTGTGTAGCCACCGGACAGCTAGTTTCTGTCCTCCTCTGGGTACATTGACTTCAATGCAAAACCTAGGAGGCTCATGGTTCTCACACCCTTCCATAGACTTACACAGTAATCATGACAACTTCCGGAGGACGTCCTTCAACCTATCAGTGCTCTTGCAGCATGAACTGACATGTTGTCCATGCAATCAAAGGATCAGAGAATGAATCTAGTACTGAACGCATAATCTACAGCTAGCTAGCACCACAGTGCATAAAATGTTGTGAGTAGTTGACTCAGCGAGAGAGCGCGCTATATATATATATATATATATATATATATTCCACTTGTTTAGCTAGCGAATGCAAACACCCGGCTCAAACAGACAGAGGCTATGTTAGCTAGCTGGCTATGGCTATTCAACACTGGAACTCTTCCAAGTCAAGGTAAACTTTTGGTTTTATTAATTTATTGCCACCGGGGCCAGCTGGTGTAACTGCTAAACTACTTTCTGTATTCTGTACTGCATTATTGTAGCGGGTTTACTAACGCATTAGTTCTAGTAGCTATGTTGACTATGACGTTAGCAAATATGGTTACAACGTTGTAGGCTGTGTGTAGCGGTTATGGTATGAAGGTTTGGCTTGTTTTTTTTGCCTGGTCACAGACAGCTGTTGTGTTGTGCCCTGAAGTCCACAAATGAAGGGAACAGGTGAGAGGAGGAGAGCCCATAGATGCGAGAACGAGTTGTACAACAAGCATTGTGATCATGCTGTTTGTTTGTCACTGCTATGAAAGTGAACTGTTTTTGCGGGTGATCAGGGGCGTTCCACCGATTCTGTTGAAAAACAAAAAATCTTAAACGGAAGCAAATGGAATGAAACAGGGATAAACATACCTGAATTTGTCCAATAGAAACTCTTGTTTGCAACTGTTGGACTAATGATTACGCCCTAGATCAGCTAGATGCAGGCAAGACTGTGCAAGGCGGTATTTAATGTGTCACTGTCTGTCACCTTGATTACTAAAAATGTTCTCTCGACCTGTTGTAGCAACCTTATGATGGGTATAGGGACAATTTTAGTATCAAGTAGTAGCCTAATCCTATCAATGTTACATTGAGCTGGTTGAATGGAATATGGAGACAGTCATCCGATATGCTGTAATAGAAATAAGGTCATGCTCATCTTAAACGACCCCAACTGCCACTACCTGCTGTTAGACTACCTCAGCTTGATTTTGGAAGAAGCTAGCCACTTAGCTAGATAGCTAACTAGACAATAAATTAGCAAACTAAATGCACAACTGCAGAGCGTTTAGAACATTTTAGACAGTTCACTTAATAGTTATAAGATGTCTAGCTGGCAAACATATAGTTGTGAATTTCATACTGTAACTAGATCCCCTGGTACTTGCTGCTCACAAGGCGGTCTCTCATCGTTGTGTGCTTGTAAACGAACACCACATGACTGGGGTCTACTGGTAAGCTTCATAATGAAAAATTATGTGGCAGGTGTAATGAAGAACGCCATTGCACAAGTTGACTGCTGGTATTTACTTAAGAAGTTACCTACAAATATTTTGATTTATAAAATCAAAATCAAAAAAATTGTTTAAACGGTATTGAAAAACCATCTTGTGGCTATTTCCAAATATCCCGGTATACGGTATACCGCCCAAGCCTAGCACTCAACAAAAACACCAGCCAACATTTCATCAATCCTCCATCCCCCATCTAATTGAGAGCAGTTGTGTTCATAGATTTGATTGACCTGCTGTCATGCTCTGTGTGTGTGTGTGTGGGTGGCTTGGCTATAATCTGCCAGAACAGTGGTCCACAGCGGCATTGTGAAATGCTGGCGGTTCAGGCTAAGTGCTATCGATTAGCATACCGCTGAGATTTAGAGCCGCTTGTTGGGAACTCTAGTGATTGGTTGATTGATTGCTCTCTGTCTCTATGGTGCTACCTCACTACTCAACACCGGGTGACATTGATTCTGAACGTAGGCGGGCACACACTCACGTACACATGCACACACATCATCGCCACTGTGACACAACATTAAGACTGTCTTCTCTAGACTTCCTAATGTTACTGTAGTCTTGTGTACACACACACACACACACATTTGGTTGTTGATAAATATATTTATTCCTGTTTTTCTCATTTCACCTTTCAAGTTATTACATATTTAATGATTTAGAATTTCAGACAAGGTCACAGCCATTTTTTACATTGTTCAGAGGATGTGCTTCTTAATCCTGATCCTGGGGACCCAAATGGGTGCACATTCCCAGCCGCACCCGCATGCACCCAACCCCAATGAGGGGCTGAATGAGTCCCCAGGGCCAAGAAGCACAGCTCAAAGGTACATGGACGGGTATGGTAGCAGATCTCAGCAGTTTCAAATCAGTTCAACAGAATGGAGGCACGTCAGATATTTGGAAAATAAATCATAATTACAAAATCAGCGACAGTCAGTCAAGTAAATTACCTGGAAAGTCTTGCCTCTGAAGGAGGGAGGAAATAGATCATTTTCCCTTTTTAAAATGTAACATTTTTTTTCTAGTTTTAAAAAGTGAATCAAGTCCTGCAGCCATTGACTATGCGATGGTGGGTGACCGTTTTTCCACTCCAGGACTTTACATTTCTTGGCAAAGATAGTAGCAAAAGCAATTGCATCCTGCACACCATTAAACCAGTAGGTGGTAGACCAAAAAGAGCCAACAGAGGGCCCAATTCTACATTGACTCCAAAAACTACAGACATTGTTGCAAAAACACTTGTCCAAAACACAACGATCTTGGGACAGGATCAAACATATGAAGAACAGTGCAGATGCAAAGTTTGGCAACACAATGATGGCACAGCAGCACAAACCATCATTCTGTTACCAAACTTTGCATCTGTTCTTCAAGTAAATGTGTTTTTGTACAAATTTCTGTGGAAATTGTTACAACTATGCATAAGGACTACTTGTAAGGTTTGTTTAACTTTGCAGTCATTGTTTTTTTTTGACCCCCGGTCTCAGCATTATTCTGTTACCATGGAATTGCCCTTCTTCATTAATGTAATTGTTAACTTCCCACTCTTTGTTCCTGACTGTAGCTGGCTCTCTATAAAATAAGCCTGTGTTATGGTGTGTGAGTATTTCAATGTTAACAGGGCAGTTGCATTGGTTGATATTTTCCTGTATTTTTGTGTGTATGACATATGTTCGGTGTGAGTGTGTGTGAATGTATTTGTGTGTGCGCACGCTCATGCTTCGTGAGAGAGTAAGTATGTCTGCAAAGGCTAATGATTTCCATATGTTCTCAGCTTAGAGGGCTGCTTTTCTAATTCTAGAGGGACATCTCAGGGGCCTAAAAATAAACATTTTCTTTGTTTTTACAAAGATGGAGAGGAAAGCTATCATACATTATGTCTGGCCTGACTCTACACCCAAGTTATACATTAGAGGCATGTCTGTCTGTATTTTTGTGCACACACTTCTCAATTTAGTGTGTGACTGAGTGCGTATGTGTGAGTGTACACGTTTTTGCATGTGTGTGTGTATGTAAGTGTGTGTGAGTTCGAGCCTGACTGGAACATTTTGCTCCCAGATCAGAACATTTTGCTCCCAGATCAGAACATTTTGCTCCCAGATCAGAACATTCTCATGAATTCTACAAAGTTCTGCAGTGTTATTTTAAAGGGTCTCTGCTCAACTCTGATCTTAACTTAATAAATCGGGGAAAGGAAGGCCTCTACATCTAGAACAGTAGAGAGGGTGATGAGAGACTACCAGTGAGGTATGCTGCAGCGACAACAGTAGATAAATCGGGGAAAGGAAGGCCTCTACATCTAGAACAGTAGAGAGGGTGATGAGAGACTACCAGTGAGGTATGCTGCAGCGACAACAGTAGATAAATCGGGGAAAGGAAGGCCTCTACATCTAGAACAGTAGAGAGGGTGATGAGAGACTACCAGTGAGGTATGCTGCAGCGACAACAGTAGATAAATCGGGAAAGGAAGGCCTCTACATCTAGAACAGTAGAGAGGTATGCTGCAGGGTGATGAGAGACTACCAGTGAGGTATGCTGCAGCGACAACAGTAGATAAATCGGGAAAGGAAGGCCTCTACATCTAGAACAGTAGAGAGGGTGATGAGAGACTACCAGTGAGGTATGCTGCAGCGACAACAGTAGATAAATCGGGAAAGGAAGGCCTCTACATCTAGAACAGTAGAGAGGGTGATGAGAGACTACCAGTGAGGTATGCTGCAGCGACAACAGTAGATAAATCGGGAAAGGAAGGCCTCTACATCTAGAACAGTAGAGAGGGTGATGAGAGACTACCAGTGAGGTATGCTGCAGCGACAACAGTAGATAAATCGGGGAAAGGAAGGCCTCTACATCTAGAACAGTAGAGAGACTACCAGGTGATGAGAGACTACCAGAACAGTGAGAGTATGCTGCTGCAGCGACAACAGTAGATAAATCGGGAAAGGAAGGCCTCTACATCTAGAACAGTAGAGAGGGTGATGAGAGACTACCAGTGAGGCTACCAGTATGCTGCAGCGACAACAGTAGATAAATCGGGAAAGGAAGGCCTCTACATCTAGAACAGTAGAGAGGGTGATGAGAGACTACCAGTGAGGTATGCTGCAGCGACAACAGTAGATAAATCGGGGAAAGGAAGGCCTCTACATCTAGAACAGTAGAGAGGGTGATGAGAGACTACCAGTGAGGTATGCTGCAGCGACAACAGTAGATAAATCGGGGAAAGGAAGGCCTCTACATCTAGAACAGTAGAGAGGGTGATGAGAGACTACCAGTGAGGTATGCTGCAGCGACAACAGTAGATAAATCGGGGAAAGGAAGGCCTCTACATCTAGAACAGTAGAGAGGGTGATGAGAGACTACCAGTGAGGTATGCTGCAGCGACAACAGTAGTAGTTTTCTCATTATTGGACTCTATGGCTGTGGACCATCCTCTGGAGCTCTGTAGCACACTCATGTTTCCCATCTCACTGAGAGCTCTGAGAGCAGGTTGCCCTCCAGAGGTGAGGGGTCACGGGATAAGTGGGGTCAGAGCCAGCAGCAGTGTGACTGAGGGAATTAATGAAGGGTAATAGAGTAGAGATGATGAATCTGCGGCGCTGTCAGTGAAGAGAGAGGTGTGGCAGACGACGAGTGCTCCCCAGATTTAGGAACAGAAACTATTTTCCTTCATCATAGATGTGTGTGTCCTCTATTGCTGAGCGATTAGTGCTTTTTGAGGTCGGTTTCGATTCGTTTTTAAATCACGGATTTCGGTTTCAATATTTATTTTACATTAAATGCGCTATGCGTTCTGTGGGTTGAATACTCTAAAAACACAAAATAAAACAATTCGTACAAGTTCCATGATGGTAGTGACTGTCCATTACTGATTATCACTTATTAACCATCATTTATTGACATTACTTTACTTTAATACAATATTTGATGAATGTATTATTTCATTCCAGGTCATCATCTCATCTCTATAGAACTGCTGCTTATATCTGTCTGACAAAATCACTATTTGGTAGTTCTTCAAAGGCATACTTTAATGACCGCTGAATACCAACTATCAATCATTTAGATCATGTATTTTCAGGTAGAGAACTCGCGAAGTTAAAGCTGCTCTTTATATCACCTCATGCTCATGCTCATGCATTCTTTTGTCTCTTCCGTAGCAGGTGTAAAAGAAAACACAGACCGGACAAGTAGATGCGAAATGGATTATGGTCATTGTAGTTAATTACCATGTTTATGCTTTAAATTACACTGTATATACAAAAGTAGGTGGACACCCATTCAAATAAGTGGATTTGGCTATCGGGAAGCAACATCAACGCAAGAACTGTTTGCGTTCTCTGGAGTGATGAATCACGCATCACCATTTGGCAGTCTGAAGGATGAATCTGGGTTTGGTGGATGCCAGGAGAACTACCTGCCCCAAAGCATAGTGCCAACTGTAACGTTTGGTGGAGGAGGAATAATAATCTGGGGCTGTTTATCATGGTTTGGGCTAGGCCCCTTAGTTCCAGTGAAGGGAAATCTTAACGCTACATCATACAATGACATTCTAGACAATTCTGTGCTTCCAACTTTATGGCAACAGTTTGGGAAAGGCCCTTTCCTGTTTCAGTATGACAATGTCCCCTGTGCACAAAGTGAGGGCAATACAGAAATGGTTTGTTGAGATCGGTGTGTAAGAACTTGACTGGCCTGCACAGAGCCCTGACCTCAACCCCATCGAACACCTTTTGGATGAATTGGAATGTAGACTGGGAGCCAGGCCTAATTGCCCAACATCAGTGCCGACCTCACTAATGCTCTTGTGGCTAAACGGGAACAAGTCCCAGCAACAATGCTCCAACATCTAATTGAAAACCAGAAGAGTGGAGGCTGAATTAGCAACAAAGGGAGGACTAACTCCATATTAATGCCTATGAGTTTGGTATGAGATATTTGACCAGCAGGTGTCCACATACTTTTGGTCATGTAGTGTATGTAGAATATTGGCCTGTTGGAAAAAACAACTCCCTATTAAATTCCACAGTTCAGGCTGGATCTGATTTATCTCCAGAAAAACTGTGCAATGTGCGCATTGAGCTCACAGAAAAAAACAGAAGGTAATGGAATTCAAATAATTGAACCCGATGTCGGTCAATTAAGTTGTTTAAAATTGTTTTTTTTTTTTACATTTTGATGAATCGCTCAGCACTAGTGTCAACGCCCAGAAGTGAAGGACCAGTCATGGTGTTATGTTTCAGCAGGGCTATCAGATGTGCCTCACCACCATAGGTTATTATGTCTGAGTGTTACACGTTGCTATGTTTGTAATGAGAGGGTGCTAAAAGATACTACCTTAAGTGGAGGAGCCTCATTCAGCTGCAGAGCAAAGAGCATCCTCACATACCAGTGAGACCTCTCCATAGAAACCTGCTGTACATGCACCATCTAGAATGTACGAGCTGTGTGTCGTATCTATGTTGAGGAGATTGACGTGGTCACCCGTAGAGAAGCATCTGTGTGTTTGTTGTGTGTACACACTGCCTGGTCAGGTGACCGGTGAGATGAAATGTCCATTGTATAGCTTTTAACCTCACCTTACATGGTTACACCACCTTATAACAACCCTTTCTTTAATCCTCATCTTCTTTCAGAATTGTGATTTATCATTGAAAATCTCCCTGACCTGAATCTGTCAGGTGTTAAAACTGGGTTGTGTTTGTGGGGGGTGTATCCATCCACTTGTGTTAGTATGTTTCTGTGAATGTCCTCTCATTGGCGTTGTTGTAAGGAAACCACTTGCACTACCTGTAACCTCTAGCACATCTTCAGGTTGCAGGTCTATGTGTAGCTGGCTGAGCCTGAGTAAGGTTAAGCTAAACCTGTGGTGGTGACAGGCTGAGCCTGCGTGTCTGTTCCACTGGATGTCATAAGGTGAATGCACCAATTTGTAAGTCGCTCTGGATAAGAGCGTCTGCTAAATGACTTAAATGTAAATGTAATGTAAATGTGACAGGCTGAGCCTGAAAGAGGTTAAGCTAGGGCTGTGGTGGTGACAGGCTGAGCCTGAGTGAGGTTAAGCTAGGGCTGTGGTGGTGACAGGCTGAGCCTGAATGAGGTTAAGCTAGGTCTGTGGTGGTGACAGGCTGAGCCTGAGTGAGGTTAAGCTAGGTCTGTGGTGGTGACAGGCTGAGCCTGAGTGAGGTTAAGCTAGGGCTGTGGTGGTGACAGGCTGAGCCTGAATGAGGTTAAGCTAGAGCTGTGGTGGTGACAGGCTGAGCCTGAGTGAGGTTAAGCTAGAGCTGTGGTGGTGACAGGCTGAGCCTGAGTGAGGTTAAGCTAGGTCTGTGGTGGTGACAGGCTGAGCCTGAGTGAGGTTAAGCTAGGGCTGTGGTGGTGACAGGCTGAGCCTGAATGAGGTTAAGCTAGGGCTGTGGTGGTGACAGGCTGAGCCTGAATGAGGTTAAGCTAGGGCTGTGGTGGTGACAGGCTGAGCCTGAGTGAGGTTAAGCTAGGGCTGTGGTGGTGACAGGCTGTAACTGCGACACTGGAAGGTGAACACATTGTGTCAGTGATGTGTGGGGAGCTGTGACAGGAGAGAGATGACAGTCTCTGTGTACACATTAGCAACCAGTGAGCACACTGTGACTGCCACACACATACATTTACATTTAAGTCATTTAGCAGACGCTCTTATCCAGAGCGACTTACAAATTGGTGCATTCACCTTAAGACATCCAGTGGAACAGCCACTTTACAATAGTGCATCTAAATCTTTTAAGGAGGGGGGTGAGAAGGATTACTTTATCCTATCCTAGGTATTCCTGAAAGAGGTGGGGTTTCAGGTGTCTCCGAAAGGTGGTGATTGACTCCGCTGTCCTGGCGTCGTGAGGGAGTTTGTTCCACCATTGGGGGGGCCAGAGCAGCGAACAGTTTTGACTGGGCTGCGCGGGAACTGTACTTCCTCAGTGGTAGGGAGGCGAGCAGGCCAGAGGTGGATGAACGCAGTGCCCTTGTTTGGGTGTAGGGCCTGATCAGAGCCTGGAGGTACTGAGGTGCCGTTCCCCTCACAGCTCCGTAGGCAAGCACCATGGTCTTGTAGCGGATGCGAGCTTCAACTGGAAGCCAGTGGAGAGAGCGGAGGAGCGGGGTGACGTGAGAGAACTTGGGAATGTTGAACACCAGACGGGCTGCGGCGTTCTGGATGAGTTGTAGGGGTTTAATGGCACAGGCAGGGAGCCCAGCCAACAGCGAGTTGCAGTAATCCAGACGGGAGATGACAAGTGCCTGGATTAGGACCTGCGCTGCTTCCTGTGTGAGGCAGGGTCGTACTCTGCGGATGTTGTAGAGCATGAACCTACAAGAACGGGCCACCGCCTTGATGTTAGTTGAGAACGACAGGGTGTTGTCCAGGATCACGCCAAGGTTCTTAGCGCTCTGGGAGGAGGACACAATGGAGTTGTCAACCGTGATGGCGAGATCATGGAACGGGCAGTCCTTCCCCGGGAGGAAGAGCAGCTCCGTCTTGCCGAGGTTCAGCTTGAGGTGGTGATCCGTCATCCACACTGATATGTCTGCCAGACATGCAGAGATGCGATTCGCCACCTGGTCATCAGAAGGGGGAAAGGAGAAGATTAATTGTGTGTCGTCTGCATAGCAATGATAGGAGAGACCATGTGAGGTTATGACAGAGCCAAGTGACTTGGTGTATAGCGAGAATAGACACATAGACACAGATACACACACACACAGCTCTCTAGCAGCCATTATAAGGTGTGGGTAGGTGCAAACCCACTGGGTGGAGCGGAAGGCGGTGTTGTTAAAAGTATGTCTCAGGTTGTGTTTCACAGGACCTGATGCATCACGCCTGCCTGTAGTGTGTGTGTGTGCGAAGTTCTTTCTTTCAGATGGTGCTTACATTTGTGTTGAGGAGGCATCATTTTTGTGAACTTGCATGGGATTTGTTCGTTTTTTATTGGTTAGAGGCAGCCAGTGTTTTATGGATAAGAAGCAAGACAAGCACTCACCATGTATATGTCTCAGTAGGTTACTCTCACCATGTAGATGTCTCAGTAGGTTACTCTCACCATGTAGATGTCTCAGTAGGTTACTCTCACCATGTAGATGTCTCAGTAGGTTACTCTCACCATGTAGATGTCTCAGTAGGTTACTCTCACCATGTAGATGTCTCAGTAGGTTACTCTCACCATGTAGATGTCTCAGTAGGTTACTCTCACCATGTAGATGTCTCAGTAGGTTACTCTCACCATGTAGATGTCTCAGTAGGTTACTCTCACCATGTAGATGTCTCAGTAGGTTACTCTCACCACGTAGATGTCTCAGTAGGTTACTCTCACCACGTAGATGTCTCAGTAGGTTACTCTCACCACGTAGATGTCTCAGTAGGTTACTCTCACCATGTAGATGTCTCAGTAGGTTACTCTCACCATGTAGATGTCTCAGTAGGTTACTCTCACCATGTAGATGTCTCAGTAGGTTACTCTCACCATGTAGATGTCTCAGTAGGTTACTCTCACCATGTAGATGTCTCAGTAGGTTACTCTCACCATGTAGATGTCTCAGTAGGTTACTCTCACCATGTAGATGTCTCAGTAGGTTACTCTCACCATGTAGATGTCTCAGTAGGTTACTCTCACCATGTAGATGTCTCAGTAGGTTACTCTCACCATGTAGATGTCTCAGTAGGTTACTCTCACCATGTAGATGTCTTAGTAGGTTACAGAAGACATGTTGCAGTGATGTTGACGTGTCAGTGGATATGTCAGTATGTGTGTCTGCATCAACCCACTAATGCACAATCCTGTAATCCCAAATGTTTACTTCCTGACAACACACACACACACACACACACACACACACACACACACACACACACACACACACACACACACACACACACACACACTACCTGAGACACCCAAACCCTGAGCCACATTTCCCCAGACCTCCCTTTTTCCTTTTGAGTTGGTATGTTTGACAGTTTCCCTGGCAACCACAGCAGCAGAGGAACATGTGTGCTGGGGGTATCCTCTGGGAGAAAAAGTTTAAACTGTTAGAGGTGCCCTGAGACCCCCCCCCCCCTCTGGTTCGGGCCTAGTCTGTGTTAGAGGGCCTGATGAAAGAGGAGAGGCCCCTGATGAAACAGCACACTGGGGCCCACTGCTCTGACGTTCCCTTCTCTTTTTAGCTGTGGTCCAGCCTGACCTCTGGTGCTCTATGTGTGTCTGCTTTTATGTCATTTCTCCAGACTAAATTGGCCTGAGATGTATTTCTGAATCACATAGTTGTCAGTCCTCTGGAGAGTTCTGGGCTAGTCTGCACTTTATCCCTGATTTGTTTAAACCATCTGGATTTTTACAGAAAGTCAGATTGAGAGAAACTGAGAGGGGAAATATTGAGTGGGACTCATGGGGAGGAGTACTGTATGAATAGCCTGTGTGAGAGCGAGCTAGGGCTGGTGAGTGTGTGTAAGTGTGGAGCGAGGCCCCCGTTGAGAGGCCCAGCAGGGGAGAGGAGATATTAACCAAAGTGCTGTTTCGTTATTCACTTACGACACATCACAGCCAGACAGAGCAGCGCAGAGTAATGAGCTACTGCTGCAGGTACAGTGTGGCTAGACCTGTTAGGGGACAGAAGGGGCTGTGTATGTCACAGAGTGCCAGAAGGGACCTGTGGCGGTGTCCCAGGGGTGTGCCTGGCCAGGTAGGTCAAGGTTTGTGTGTGTAACCAGGTGGCAGTAGCCAGAGGGTGGTTGGCCAGCTGACCTGGGAACAGGTGGCAGCAGTATAAAAGAGCTCCTCCACAGCAGGTGTTCCCTATTGTTCACCCTAACCTAGAGCTGTCACTCACTCACTGACTCACTTACTCACCCAGGGCAGGGCATGAGATACCAGCACCCCGGCAACACATTCCTGACTAGACCATGCTTTGAAGATGGGAGGGATGGCGAGAGAGATGGAAAGAGAGAGGAAGGGAGGGATTTAATCTTCTGAGGAAAGTTCAAATGGGTATGTCAGAATACACACACACACACACACACAAAATACGGTTTAGTCCATTTTGGCATCACTTCAGTCACCTGAGTCTCTCACCAGAGAGAGAGTCTGTACTGTAGGCCAGTTGGAGGACAGAGTGGGGCTCGGGCCTCTGGTACGGCTGTTGTTGGCTCATTTAGTTTGATATTATGGGCTTGTTTTAAAAATGAGTCTTTCAAAGGTATCTATTCAAACTGTCAAGGCTGCAGTGGAATAAAGCTTTAGCAAATACAATTAAACCTACTCTACTGTCCCTATTCTGGTATCCAAAATACACTCATAATCATGCATAGCCTATCACTGACTGTCCACTGGCTAGAAGTTTGCGCTTGTAATGAAAGGATTGGGATTGGATGGTATTGGACCATTGTGATGCATAACTCCTCTTTTCTCCTCCCTGTCCTACCTGGCCACTGCTCCAGGAGCATTCCTACACATTTTTTCCCTGATATCGGGGTCATTCAAGCATCTCCCTGCCCCGTTGCCCAGACAGACCTCTCAGCACAGCTAAGACAGACAGGGGACAGACAGGGGAAGTTTTAGGTCCACAACGAAGAGGATTTGACCATGGTGTTCTGGTCTGTAGTATAACAGAGCATAGTAGTCGTTATTCCTAACTAACCATCAGCACCCACTCCATTCTATTCTAGTGGTCCATTTGTTTGTTATGGGTGAATACTGGGGTCAGTCCCACTCTGAGAAGGGGACGCATTTCTTCTGGAGCACAATGGAATGCGGTTGGCATCCTGCCAGAGAGACGACCATGTCACAGTCCTGTCTGTCTTCAGGGGGTGGAGGAGGCTCTTAGCCCCACCTCTCCTCACCTCGCTTCGCCTTTTCTGCTCCTCTCCTTCCTTGTGCCAAAGTTGCAGAGCTGCGTGTGTGTGTCATCATTCCCATTTTGTTGTGTGTATTTATTGTGTGTGTACTGTGTACAGTAAGTGTGTGTGTCTTCATGCTCAGTGTGTTATCAGTCTCCCTATTTGAGACATCTATAGAGAGAGGCTCTGGTCATGGGAGACCTCAATCTTCAAATAAAATGGATTGTGATTCTCCCCTGTAGCCTGGGCAGTACGTTTAACATTCTCCCCTGCAGCCTGGGCAGTACGTTTAACATTCTCCCCTGCAGCCTGGGCAGTACGTTTAACATTCTCCCCTGCAGCCTGGGCAGTATGTTTAACTTTCTCCCCTGCAGCCTGGGCAGTACGTTTAACATTCTCCCCTGCAGCCTGGGCAGTACGTTTAACATTCTCCCCTGCAGCCTGGGCCGTACGTTTAACATTCTCCCCTGTAGCCTGGGCAGTACGTTTAACATTCTCCCCTGTAGCCTGGGCAGTACGTTTAACATTCTCCCCTGCAGCCTGGGCAGTACGTTTAACATTCTCCCCTGCAGCCTGGGCAGTACGTTTAACATTCTCCCCTGCAGCCTGGGCCGTACGTTTGTCATTCTCCCCTGTAGCCTGGGCAGTACGTTTAACATTCTCCCCTGTAGCCTGGGCAGTACGTTTAACATTCTCCCCTGCAGCCTGGGCAGTACGTTTAACATTCTCCCCTGCAGCCTGGGCAGTACGTTTAACATTCTCCCCAGACAGACACAAAGACACAGAGAGAGGAGTGCTGCAGCCTGGCACACTGCCCAGACCTTCCCCAGCCCACCACACAGGGACGGGGACTGGCTGGATAGAGTATCAGTTGAGCCCTGATGGTCTATTGATCCCCTGTCACAGCAGTTTGGAGCCTGGATTACAGTGGCGTTGTGTGAGCATGTACTGTATGTGTCTATAGCTGCACTGTTTATCGTGCCTGTTCTCTAAGGAACTGCTTTGTGTCACTTTCTAGTTTCTCCTTCATCCCTCTCACTCCATCCCTCATTGGTCCTTTATTCAGGGGAGAACGACTGCCCCCTCTCATTGAAGCCACAGAGGTTTAAGGCCGACCACGGTACTTCAGTTATTGTTAGCAGAAAACGGGATCCATCCCCCATTATAGTGAATGGAAAAATGGCAATCTTTGTGTCAGTAAAATGTTTCAAAGACAGTCATGGTACCAATAATTGCTTCAAAATACACCAGATATATGTCCTTGAATCAGTTTATTTTAAAATCGGACACATAAGAAGTTGCTCCTTGAAACATTCACCATAGTACCCTCAAAGCTCATCACTTAGCTAAGGATCCTGGGACCAAACACCTCCCTCTGCAACTGGATCCTGGACTTCCTGATGGGCGCCCCCAGGTGGTGAGGGTAGATAGCAACACATATGCCACGCTGATCCTCAACACTGGAGCCCCTCAGGGGTGCGTGCTCAGTCCCCTTCTGTACTCCCTGTTCACCCACGACTGCATGGCCAGGCACGACTCCAACACCATCATTAAGTTTGCAGACGACACAAAAGTAGGCCTGATCACCGACAACGACGAGACAGCCTATAGGGAGGAGGTCAGAGACCTGGCTGGGTGGTGCCAGAATAACAACCTATCCCTCAATGTAACCAAGACTAAGGAGATGATTGTGGACTACAGGAAAAGGAGGACCGAGCACGCCCCCATTCTCATCGACGGGGATGTAGTGGAGCAGGTTGGGAGCTTCAAGTTCCTTGGTGTCCACATCACCAACAAACTAGAATGGTCCAAACACTCCAAGACAGTCGTGAAGAGGACACGACAAAGCCTATTCCCCCTCAGGAATTAAAAAGGTTTGGCATGGGTCCTCAGATCCTCAAAAGGTTCTACAGCTGCAATGTCGAGAGCATCCTGACCGGTTGCATCACTGCCTGGTACGGCAACAGCTCGGCCTCCGACCGCAAGGCTCTACAGAGGGTTGTCTGTACAGCCCAGTACATCACTGGGGCAAAGCTGCCTGCCATCCAGGACCTCTATACCAGGAGGTGTCAGAGGAAGGCCCTAAAAATGGTCAAATTTCTCTCTACTACCACATGGCAAGCGGTCCCGGAGTGCCAAGTCTAGGACAAAAAGACCCCCGCCACCCGCCAACCGTCTTTTACACTACTGCTACTCTCTGTTTATCATATATGCATAGTCACTTTAACCATATCTACATGTACATACTACCTCAATCACCCCGACTAATCGGTGTCTGTATATAGCCTCGCTACTGTTATAGCCTCGCTACTGTATATATGCAGTTGAAGTCGGAAGTTTACATACATTTAGGTTGGATTCATTAAAACTCGTTTTCAACCACGCCACAAATGTCTTGTTAACAAACTATAGTTTTGGCAAGTTGGTTAGGACATCTACTTCGTACATGACACAAATAATTTTTCCAGCAATTGTTTACAGGCAGATTATTTAATTTATAATTCACTGTATCACAATTCCAGTGGGTCAGAAGTTTACATGCACTAAGTTGACTGTGCCTTTAAACAGCTTGGAAAATTCCAGAAAATGATGGCATGGCTTTAGAAGCTTCTGTTAGGCTAATTGACATCATTTGAGTCAATTGTAGGTGTACCTGTGGATGTATTTCAAGGTCTATCTTCGAACTCAATGCCTCTTTGCTTGAAATCATGGGAAAATCAATAGAAATCAGCCAAGACCTCAGACAAAAAAATTGTAGACCTCCACAAGTCTTGTTCATCCTTGGGAGCAATTTCCAAACGCCTGAAGGTACCACGTTCATCTGTACAAACAATAGTACGCAAGTATAATTACCATGGGACCACACAATCACAGAACAACAGCAAAGGACCTTGTGAAGATGCTGGAGGAAACGGGTACAAAAGTATCTATATCCACAGTAAAACAAATCCAATATCGACATAACCTGAAAGGCCGCTCAGCAAGGAAGAAGCCACTGCTTCAAAACTGTCATAAAAAAGCCAGACTACGGTTTGCAACTGCACATGGGGACAAAGATCATACTTTTTGGAGAAATGTCCTCTGGTCTGATGAAACAAAAATAGAACTGTTTGGCCATAATGTCCATCTTTATGTTTGGAGGAAAAAGGGCGAGGCTTGCAAGCCAAAGAACACCATCCCAACCGTGAAGCATAGGAGTGGCAACGTCATGTTGTGTGGGTGCATTGCTGCAGGAGGGACTGGTGCACTTCACAAAATGGATGGCATCATGAGGCTGGAAAATTATGTGGCTATATTGAAGCAACATCTCAAGACATCAGTCAGGAAGATAAAGCTTGGTCTCAAATGGGTCTTCCAAATGGACAATGACCCCAAGCATACTTCCAAAGTTGTGGCAAAATGGCTTAAGGACAACAAAGTCAAGGTATTGGAGTGGCCATCACAAAGCCCTGATCTCAATCATATAGAACATTTGTGGGCAGAACTGAAAAAGTGTGTGCGAGCAATGAGGCCTACGAACCTGACTCAGTTACAGCAGCTCTGTCAGGAGGAATGGGCCAAAATTCATCCAACTTATTGTGGGACGCTTGTGGAAGGCTACCCGACACATTTGACCCAAGTTAACAATGCTACCACATACTAATTGAGTGTATGTAAACTTCTGACCCACTGGGAATGTGATGAAAGAAATAAAAGCTGAAGTAAATGATTCTCTCTACTATTATTCTGACATTTCACATTCTTAAAATAAAGTGGTGATTCTAACTGACCTAAGACGGGGCATTTTTCCTAGGATTAAATGTCAGGAATTGTGTTTAAATGTATTTGCCTAAGGTGTATGTAAACTTCCGACTTCAACTTTAGCTTTGCTATTTCTTTACTTACCTATTGTTCACCTAATATATTTATTTTTTAAATGTTTATTTTTAGAAATGGCACTGTTGGTTAGTAAGCATTTCACTGTAAGGTGTTCACCTGTTGTATTTGGCACACGTGACAAATAAACTTTGATTTAATGCAGCCTGTAGTACCCCAGTTAGCCTTCAACTTGAGTTACTCAATGAGAGGGGACTTCCTGAAGAAGCTCAAACTGCTCATGTTATGTCTCCAAATGTCCTATGTTTATTTTTTTAATTGTAATAAATAGAAATAAAGCATGTTATGTCTCCTTGAGATGCAAAAAGTATAAGTAAACTGCACCCAAAAATAATGCCACTCCGACATTGCTTGATCTAATATTTATATATTTTATAATTCCACTGTTGGAGCTAGAAACACAAGCATTTTGCTACACCAGCAATAACATTTGCTAAACATGTCTGTCATCAATCAAATTTGATTTTGATTTGATATCTTTTGGTATTTCTTTCATTAGTCCGTCGTTGATATAGTACCAATATGTATTGCATGTCAGCAATCAAGTTTTCAAAATACAGTAGCAGTCAAAAGTTTTGACACACCTACTCATTCAAGGGTTTTTCTTTTCTTTTTACTATTTTGTACATTGTAGAATAATAGTGAAGACTTCAAAACTATGAAATAACACATATGGAATCATGTAGTAATCAAAAAGGTGTTAAACAAATCAAAATAAATATGTTTGATTCTTCAAAGTTGCCACCCTTTGCCTTGATGACAGCTTTGCACACTCTTGGCATTCGCTCAACCAGCTTCACCTGGAATGCTTTTCCAACAGTCTTGAAGGAGTTCCCACATATGCTGAGCAATTGTTGGCTGCTTTTCCTTCACTCTGAGTTCCAACTCATCGCTGCAGAATGCTGTGGTAGTCTTGCTGGTTAAGTGTTCCTTAGAATTCTAAATACATCCCAAACCATCACACCACCTCCAAGCTTCACGGTGGGAACCACACATGCAGAGATCATCCGTTCATCTACTCTGCGTCTCACAAAGACACGGCGGTTGGAACCAAAAATCTCAAATTTGGACTCATCAGACCAAAGGACAGATTTCCACCGGTCGAATGTCCATTGCTCTTGTTTCTTGGCCCACGCAAGTCTCTTCTTCTTATTGGTGTCCTTTAGTAGGGGTTTCTTTGCAGGTTAATCGACCATGAAGGCCTGATTCACACAGTTTCCTCTGAACAGCTGATGCTGAGATGTTAAGCATTTATTTGGGCTGCAATTTCTGAGGCTGGTAACTCTAATGAATTTATCTTCTGCAGCAGAGGTAACTCTGGGTCTTCCTTTCCTGTGGCAGTCCTCATCAGAGCCAGTTTCATCATAGCGCTTGATGGTTTTTGCGACTTCCCTTGAAGACATTTAGAAAGTTCTTGAAATGTGCCGTATTGACTGACCTTTATATCTTAAAGTAATTATGGACTTTATTTTCTCTTTGCTTGTTTGAGCTGTTCTTGCCATAATATGGACTTGGTCTTTTACCAAATAAGGTTATCTTCTGTATACCACCCCTACCTTGTCACAACTCAACTGATTGGCTCAAATGCATTAAGCAGGAAAGAAATTCCACAAATGAACTTTAAACAAGGCGCACCTGTTAATTGAAATGCATTCTAGGTGACTACCTCATGAAGCTGGTTGAGAGAATGCCAAGAGTGTGCAAACCTGTCAAGGCAACGGGTGGCTACTTTGAAGAATCTAAAATATACTTTGATACTTTCAAAATACAGAAATACCGCTGGTTTGATGCAAAATGCATCATACATGAAAAACATTTTGGGACCATATCAACAATGGACTAATGAAACCAATACATAAAGGGTGGAATTTTGTTTTTTTGGGGTGGAATTTTCCTTTAACCGTCTTCATTTCACTTCAATGTGCTATTGAGTCTTCAGATAGGGTTGAATGGTGTCATGTGATCGATGGCTTTGTCCATTAATGTGCAGCCATTGCTTGTAATAGAGAAGTTGTGCCACAATATGAGACTCACAAACCTTTACACAGTCACGCACATGTTGAAATATTAACACTGGAGTTGTGTAACTGTTCTCTATAGATCTGTGCGCTGTAGCCTGTGTTGGGGGAGGCTGAGGCTCACTTTGCTGCATTAAGGCTTGCTGCTTGCACATGACTGAGCAGCAGCAGCCCAGTGTTTTGCAGAGGCTGATGATGCAGTACAGTGATTGGGACATTTGCAGCACTTGTCTTGCGAGCTTCTCCAGGATTAGATCAGGGAAAAGAAAAACAATATTAGATATGACCTTAATTCATTTTTCATTTATCACTACTCCATGTAGTTCTGTTCACCATACACTGTGTTATAAGTGGATATTATTGTTTTTGTAGGTGCAGAACGATGGTGTGTGTGTGTGTGTGTGTGTGTGTGTGTGTGTGTGTGTGTGCATGTGCTAAGCTATTTGGATGTTTAGTCTGGCCCATGTCAGGCTGTCGTGGGAACAGTGCTCAGTGGGCACAGCTGGCAGAAAGCTGTGTGTAAGCATGGGCTTATGTGACATGTTCAGTCAGTGTGGTGTGTGTGTGTACATTACTAAGGGAGTGTGTTATTGAGGGGGAGTTTGGTTGTGTGTTGGTAGGATAAGACGTGTCTGTGTGTGAGAGCATTCTGCCATTCTGCAGGAAATTGATCTTTTCCTGAAGTGCATCACAGAAAGACCCACAAACAAAACAATGCAGAAGAAAAGTTCCCCCTTGCATTTCTGTTGCCCGCCATCCTCTTCTCTCTGAGCGATGCAGACAGCCCCGGTACAGATGGCAAATGCATTCTGTCAGGCAGACTTTACCCTTGTTTCTCTTCAAAGCACCCTTATCCTCTCTGTGGAATGAGAACAATATCTGCCTTGTGTGGACCAGGGTTCTTTCTCCTATTCCCCTCTTTCTCTCTGTGTTAATTCACTTCAGTACTTTTAGTAGCAATATACTGTAGTAGCAGTGTATGACTGACAATGTGTTACTGATTCAGGCTTGTCGTTGGCCCTACCTCCAGCTGGATTGATTAGTATATGTTTGCCAGTGTGTGTTTGTCCTCTCCTTGCCGTTTCATTTTATAGCCAGCCTGTTACAGGCATTTTAGATTATGAGCTGCTTGTTGTAACACACTTCCAATGAGCTGGAACTCTATAAACAGGCTTGTTATCAACATGGTTAGAGTGGGATACATGGGTGTGTGTGGGTTTGCACGTGCGCGCGTGTGTGTGTGTGTGTGTGTGTAAGGGTGTATGCTGCCATGTCTTCTTTTGTTGACCTCTGTTTCAGTGTCACTTCCATTTCCTGGTTATCCACAAAAACCTTGATATAGGAGACGCCCTTGTTAAACACACCCCGTCTTTACTGTCTGCTGACACACACAGATGCAAACAAAGAGAGGAAAGCATTAGTGTAAACACATTTAGAGTCTGTTCTTCTAGAAGGGACCTGCAATATGACTCAACTGAGCATGAAAGTGCTCGTCCTTGGACCCTGACACCGTCCAGTACCTCCAAGGTCTGATGGTGCCAGTGTGAGGCGTGCCAGTGTGATGTCTTCAGCTATTTCTCAGCACACATTGTTTAGCATTTCATTGATGCAGCCAAGAGAAACCTCAGTGTCAGGATGACTTTCTTCTGTATCAAAATGGACTGACATCTTTGTTCACACAGCTGCACAAAAAAACGAGGTGATGCTCTGAAATAAACTGCTAGAAGAATCATTTCAATTCGGGAGCCTGTTTTGTTTGGTTTTATAATCTGAAATCTGTATATTTCCTCTGTCCTGTCTCTTCTTTTCTCTCTTCTCTCATTCACTCTCTTCCCCCATTATTCAATTTTCTTCATTGTGAGCATTAGAGCTTGTGACTATTTCATTTAGAGCCCGATACCGATTCAGATTTTTTGGGGGACAAAACTTTACGATATATCTGCCGATATACTGTTTTACGCCGGGTTAATTCAAGTGAAATTATTCCACACTGAATTCTTATAAATTGCCATCCAAAACAGCAATTGTCCAACAAATATGTTTGAAATGTAAAAAAAAAATTACAATGTGAAATGAATCACATCAAGCGTTCAGATAAGCATGAGATTCCCATTTTTCATCCTATTTATTAGTGGAATTATAGGCTGATACCGATATAGAGGTAAAAGGCCAATATCGGCTGACAATATCAGTCGGGCTCCAATTTCATTTATTGCTCTCCCTTGAAAATGTCATAATTTCGCTCTGCTGTTTTCTGAAGATGAGGCTTGCAAAAATATCCAACTTCATCAGCCCTGCGTCACAATGAAGCACCTCCCCTCCTCTGTGTTCTCTTTTATTGTGTAACGTTTATATGTGTCCCCCTCAGTGTGAAGAGGCCTGTAGGGATGGGTAGCATCCTGAACCGCCTCGGGGGGAAGAAACAGAAGATGAGCACGTTAGAGAAGTCTAAGATGGACTGGAATGCCTTCAAAGACGAGGAAGGCATCGGGGACGAGCTGGCCATCCACAACCGCGGCAAAGAGGGGTGAGTCTCTCTCTAATAGTACCAGCAATGCCTTACAATGTACTGCAACACCATTCCACCAGTTCAACAGGCTGGTAAACTGATAGTTCAGTTAAAAAGTATTTTGCCTCTACCCACCAGCCTTATGCTGATGGACTGGTCCTATATAATATCTACTGTCCAGTACTACTGTCCAGTACTAATCCTGAGGTACAGAACACATCTGTGTCACATACCAGTGGCCTTTATCTGTTGTGATGGATCAGCTAGTCTGAAACACCCTAACACAGGCGGGAGGCATGAAATGAACAGACCTGAGACAGTGGTTGTGGTTCCTTTTCTTTTGTATTGTTGCTAAACAGCTTTTCTTTTCGCCAGACAAAAAATTCCAGTACAAGGTAGCGTCCAACAGCGTAAAAATAATACACATAAACTAACCAGTTGACCAAAAGGCCATGGCCAAAAATGGAACACAAAACAACAAACGGCTCCCCTTGTCTTTAGACTATCATCTACACATCATATTTACAGGGCGAACGCTTCCCTCTATCAATAGCCTGCCTTGTTTAACATAGAGCCGAGGTGCATCAGATGAAGAAGCTTTCTCTGAGGTAGGAAAGTCCAACGTCCTCACAGGTCCCGGTGTCTGCTCCCAATCCACCTCGAGCTCATCACCTGGCACACCTATATAGAGGGAGACACCTAGCCAATCAGTGGGCCCAGGTATGTACTAATTGGCTTTACACTGAGTACCGATCCCCTGAGGAGGGTGCTGTCGAGTCGTCTTCTTCCGGCTGGTCACTAAATCCTCACACTATCTACAGTAGTCATCAGCAGGTTGGACTGTGGATAGTCATGAAGAGAATCCCCTATATTATTTGTGTAAGAGAAATAGCTCCGTTTTGTTCATCACGTTTGGCTAAGATAAACAAACAAAAATGTAGTCAACACAACGCCAAACTTTTTTCCAAATTAGCTCCATAATATCGACAGAAACATGGCAAACGTTGTTTAGAATCAATCCTCAAGGTGTTTTTCACAATTCTATTTGATGAAAAATCATTCCTGGCAGTCGGTTTCTCATCCGAGGCAAACGGAAAAATACTGCAGCTGGTACGCAATAATTGCGACGGAGGACACCAAGCGACCACCTGGTAGATGTAGTGTCTTATGGTCAATCTTCCAATGATATGCCTACAAATACGTCACAATGCTGCAGACACCTTGGGGAAAACGTGGAAAAGGTAAGCTGACTCCTAGCTCCCACACAGCCATATAAGGAGTCATTGCCATGAGGTGGTTTCAAAAAATGCGGTTTTTCATCCAAAAATTAAAATAGCGCCCCCTATATCCAAGAAGTTCAAGTAGTTAACAGTAGTCTTTTGACCTCACGCTGACCTGATCGTATAGCATTTCGTATTATTCTGTATGTAAATCCGTGACATTCCATTTATACTGAACAAAAATATAAATACAACATGCAACAATTTCAAAGGTTTTACTGAGTTACAGTTAATAGAAATCAGTCAATTGAAATAAATTCATTAGGCCCTAATCTATGCTGTTCACATGATTGTGCAGGAGTGCAGCCATGGGCCCACCCACTTGGCAGCCTGGCCCAGCCAGTCAGAATACATTTTTCACCACAAAAGGCTTTATTACAGACAGAAATACACCTCAGTTTTTAATTTTATATATATATATATATATTTGTATTTTACCTCCTTTTCTCCCCAATTTCGATCTTGTCTCATCGTTGCATCTCCCCAACAGGCTTGGGAGAGGTGAAGGTCGAGTCATGTGTCCTCTGAAACATGACCCGCCAAACCGCGCTCGTTAACTTTTTATGGCTGCAGGGGCAGTATTGAGTAGCTTGGATGAAAAGGTGCCCATTGTAAACGGCCAGCTCCTCAGTCGCTAACATATTAGTATTAGTATTGGATAGAAAACACTCTAAAGTTTCCAAAACGGTCAAAATATTGTATAATTTTAATTTTCGTGACCAAGCTTCCTGATGCTAAGTGTACTTAATGTTTTGTCGTGCGATCGATAAACTTACACAAACGCTTGGATTGCTTTCGCTGAAAAGCACAATTTCAAAATCTGACACGACAGGTGGATTAACAAAAGGCTAAGCTGTGTTTTCCTATATTGCACTTGTGATTTTATTAATATAAATATTTGTAGTAATATTTATTGTATGTAGCGCTATGCTATTCAGCGGTTGTTGATGACACAAGTTAACACCTGCATGCTTAACCCGGAAGCCAGCGGCACCCTGTTCAACTGACAACCGAAATTACCCAGCCCGCCACAAGGAGTTGCTAAAGCGTGATGAGCCCCCCCTGCCTAACCTGGACGACGCTGGGCCAATTGTGCGCCGCCCTATGGGATTCCCGGTCAAGGCCGGTTGTGACACAGCCTGAGGTCGAACCCAGGTCTGTAGTGATGCGATGCAGTGCCTTAAACCGCCGCGCCACTCAGGAAGCCAGAGAAATTAACATTCAGTTCTCTGGCAGCAGCTCTGGTGGACATTCCTGCAGTCAGCGTGCCATTTGCACACTCCCTCAACTTGAGACACATGGGACCAACACTTTGCATGTTGCGTTTATGTTGTCCTTCAGTATAGTATATGTTATGTTTCGTATGGTATGTATTAATTTGTGGATGGCCATCATCCATTTCACATTATATGTTACGAATTGGAATTTGTATAGGTTACGAATTTCAATTCGTACGATACGTTATGAATTTCCATTACGTATGATATATTACGAATTCCAATTTGTTGTCACTAAGGTAAGCTTGGAGGCTAACGTTAATGTTAGCTAGGTGGCTAAAGTTAGCTAGGCTAGGGGTTAAGGTTATGGTTAGGAGTTATGTTAAAGGGTTATGGGAATGGTTAGCTAACATGCTAAGTAGTTTATAAGTAGCTAAACAGTAGTAAGTACTTGCAAAGTTGGTAATTAGCTAAAATGCTAAAGTTTCCGTGATGAGATTGGAACACTGAACCTTTGGGTTGCTAGACATTCGCGTTATACGCCCATCCTTCCACTCCGACCAACCACCCTCATTTTTGTCGTAAAACCTTTTACTGCAGTGAGCTAAATCAGGGTCACACAGAGTTTCTCTGAAAACAAATCTACTTTGAAACAAACGTGTACACCTCACACACATGATTATGTGCTTCAAAAAAGATAAGACCTGTACCATGTCAGATATAGTATTCAATTTTGAGTTTGCATCCCAATATGACACCTTATACAGTGCATTCGTAAAGTATTTGGACTCCTTCACTTTTTTGACATAGTTTTCTTCCCCCTCATCAATCTACACGCAAATGTATAAAATAAAAAAACTGAAATATCAGACCCTTTTTGCAGTACTTTGTTGAAGCATCTTTGGCAACGATTACAGACTTGAGTCTTCTTGGGTATGACGCTACAAGCTTGGCACACCTGTATTTGGGAAGTTTCTCCCATTCTTCTCTGCAGATCCTCTCAAGCTCTGTCAGGTTGGATGGGGGGCGTGTCTGCACAGCTATTTTCAGGTCTCTGCAGAGATGTTATGTCGGATTCAAGTCCGGGTTCTGGCTGGGCCACTCAAGGACATTCAGAGACTTGTCCCGAAGCCACTCCTGTGTTGTCTTGGCTGTGTGTTTAGGGGTCGTTGTCTAGTTGGAAGGTGAACCTTTGCCCCAGTCTGAGATCCTGACCGCTCTGGAGAAAGTTTTCATCAAAGATCTCTCTGTACTTTGCTCTGTTCATCTTTCCCATAATCCTGACTAGTCTCCCAGTCCCTGCCGCTGAAAAACAACTCCACAGCATGATGCTGCCACCACCATGCTTCACCGTAGGGATGGTGTCAGGTTTCCTCCATACATGACGCTTTGCATTCAGGGCAAAAAGTTCAATCTTGGTTTCATCAGACCAGAGAATCTTGTTTCTCATGATTTAGAAATCCTTCAGGTGCCTTTTGGCAAACTCTAAGCGGGCTGTCATTTGCCTTTTACTGAGGAGTGGCTTCCGTCTGGCCACTCTACTATAAAGGCCTGATTGGTGGAGTGCTGCAGAGATGGTTGTCTCTCTGGATGGTTCTCCCATCTCCACAGAGGATCTCTGGATCTCTGTCAGAGTGACCATCGGGTTCTTGGTCACCTCCCTGACCAAGGCCCTTCTCCCCCGATTGCTCAGTTTGGCTGGGTGGTCAACTCTAGGAAGAGTCTTGGTGGTTCCAAACTTCTTCCATTTAAGAATGTTGGAGGCCACTGTGCTCTTTGGGTACCTTCAATGCTGCAGAAATGTTTTGGTACCCTTCCCCAGAAATGTGGCTCAACACAATCCTATCTCTGAGCTCTACGGACAATTCCTTTGACCTCATGGCTTGGTTTTTGCTCTGACATGCACTGTCAACTCTGGGACCTTATATAGACAGGTGTGTGCCTTTCTAAATCATGTCCAATCAATTGAATTGACCGCAGGTGGACTCCAATCAATTTGTAGAAACATCTCAAGGACGATCAATGGAAACAGGATGCACCTGAGCTGATTTTCGTGTCTCATAGCAAAGGGTCTGAATGCTTATGTATATAATATATATATATATATATATATAATTAAATAAATTAGCAAAAATGTATACTAACCTATTTTAGTTTTGTCATTATGGGGTATTGTGTGTAAATTAATGAGGAAAATGTTGGGATTTAATCCATTTTAGATAAGGCTGTAACGTAACAAAATGTGGAATGAGGGAAGGGGTCTGAATACTTTCCGAATGCACAGTATACATTACAGGAGACTGAAATATAACAAAACCGTTTGACATACAAACACCAGATTTTCAGCAAGTGTTTTGAAATAAAGTTTTTTAATTTTGAAAAATATGAATTACATTTCACCTCATGAGGCCAATAGTGGGTGATTTGGTCATTTGACTGCATTGGACAGTCTTGGTGCAATATTTTGAACATATAACCAATGGTTCATTGGATCAGTCTAAAACTTTGCACATATACTGCTGCCATCTAGTGGCCAAAATCTAAATGGTGGCTGGGTTGGAATAATATAGTATGCCCTTACTCTTGCATTTCTTTGTATTATCTTGTTCCATATCTAATGTGTTATATTCTCCTACATTAATTTCACATTTCCACAAACTTCAAAGTGTTTCCTTTCAAATGGTATCAGGAATATGCATATCCTTGTTTCAGGTCCTGAGATTTGGGGATGTCATTTTAGGTGAAAATTGGGGGGGAAAGGGGCGGATCCTTAAGAGGTTTTAAGTAATCTACTGTCTTATGTAACCATACCAAACGTAACATATCATACTAATTTCAGTGTCCCGGCTTTGCATGAGACCAGGATGGCACACAGAATGTTCGGCAAGCAGTGATTCTGAGTAGGATTGCAAAGGGTCGGAAATATTCCAGGAAATTTCCTGAAATTTTCCATAGGAAGTTAAGCCCTGGAATTTGGGTAATTTTGCTTAAAATCATAAGGCAATTCTAGGTCTTGTGGCATATTTTGGTTAAACTTTCCACAATTCAATGGAATTGCAACCCTTAGTGCATTCTTCCATCACATGTGCAGTGCACTCTTCCATCACATGTACAGCTGTTTCTCAAGATATTGCACACTATGAGATGCTATTGAGCCCACACTACTACACTGTCTGAGCCAAGGACTACAAGTTTTGATTACAATACTGGGTGGGGTGAATATATTTTATATGACGTAGATGATATTTTTGTTAACTAGTAAATCGTAGCCTACAGCAAAGTGTGTTTAAATAATTTCTAAATTGTTAACAATTTTTGTAGTTATTTTTTGCTACCATGTAGATTTTAGCTTGCTTGAGCCTGCTAACTGAGGAGTGTTAATACACCTGTTTCCATACATATAATTGTAAAACATTTATCTTACAAAGGAGTTGTTTAATCTAACTGCTTAACTATTTATCTGGAATTGGATTTGTTTTTTTTGTCTTTTTTTTCTAATCTTTACAGGAAAATGCCACGGGCGCTATCTGATATGTGGAGACATTTCACTGCAGCTAATGTAAAATGAAAAGCTGTGTACATTTGCAAATACTGTGCCAAATCATATGTGAAGAAGAATGCAACAAAGGTGCCGAATCATCTGGCCAAGTGCATAAAGTTCCCTCAGCGCTCACAACAAGCAACCTCTGACAAAAGTCCCTATTTTTTTTATATATTTTTTTTATTTCACCTTTATTTAACCAGGTAGGCTAGTTGAGAACAAGTTCTCATTTGCAACTGCGACCTGGCCAAGATAAAGCATAGCAGTGTGAACAGACAACACAGAGTTACACATGGAATAAACAATTAACAAGTCAATAACACAGTAGAAAAAAAAAAAATGGGCAGTCTATATACAATGTGTGCAAAAGGCATGAGGAGGTAGGCGAATAATACAATTTTGCAGATTAACACTGGGGTGATAAATGATCAGATGGTCATGTACAGGTAGAGATATTGGTGTGCAAAAGAGCAGAAAAGTAAATAAATAAATAAAAAAACAGTATAAAAACAGTATGGGAATGAGGTAGGTGAAAATGGGTGGGCTATTTACCAATAGACTATGTACAGCTGCAGCGATCGGTTAGCTGCTCGGATAGCTGATGTTTGAAGTTGGTGAGGGAGATAAAAGTCTCCAACTTCAGCGATTTTTGCAGTTCGTTCCAGTCACAGGCAGCAGAGTACTGGAACGAAAGGCGGCCAAATGAGGTGTTGGCTTTAGGGATGATCAGTGAGATACACCTGCTGGAGCGTGTGCTACGGATGGGTGTTGCCATCGTGACCAGTGAACTGAGAAGAACTTCTATTCGAGGTGAAAATGATGAATCGGACACCTTATCGATAGCAACAGCTCATGGTCCTCCTGGAATCAGAAGTTTTTGACTCAATTGAGGAACGTAGTCAGAGAAATGCTGATGAATGTCTTGCTCGAGCTGTGTATGCAACTGGTTCACCTCTGATGCTCACAGGCAATGTATATTGGAAAAGATTTCTGAATGTTCTTCGCCCAGCATACACCCCTCCAACCAGACATGCTTTATCTACTCATTTGCTGGATGCAGAGTTCAAGTGAAGGTCAAGCAAATCATAGAGAAAGCAGCCTGTATTGCAATCATCTCTGATAGGTGGTCAAATGTTTGTGGGCAAGGAATAATTAACTACATCTCCACCCCTCAACCAGTATTCTACAAGAGCACAGACACAAGGACAACAGACACACCGGTCTCTACATTGCAGATGAGCTGAAGGCAGTCATCAATGACCTTGGACCACAGAAGGTATTTGCTCCAAGGTGACAGACAATGCTGTGAACATGACGGCTGCTTGGTCTAAAGTGGAGGAGTCCTAACATCACATTACACCCATTGGCTGTGCTGCTCATGTATTGAATCTGCTCCTCAAGGATGTCATTGCACTGAAAGAAAATGGATACACTCTACAAGAGAGCCAAGGAAATGGTTAGGCAGGGTCATCAAGTTATAGCAGCAATCTACCTCACCAAGCAAAGTGAGAAGAATAAGAGCACCACATTGAAGCTACCCAGCAACACCCGTTGGGGTGGTGTTGTCATCATGTTTGACAGTCTCCTGGAGGGGAAGGAGTCTCTCCAGGAAATGGCCATATCACAGTCTGCCGATATGGACAGCCCCATCAAGAGGATCCTTCTGGATTATGTATTTTGGGAGAGAGTGGTAAGCATCCTGAAACTCTTGAAACCAATAGCAGTAGCCATTGCACAGAATGAGGGAGACAATGCCATCCTGTCTGATGTTTAGGCTCTGCTTGCAGATGTAAGAAAATACATCCGTACTGCCCACCCTATTCACTGTTGCTCTAAGCAGAGGAAATTGCAGTTCTGGGAAGTGTGAAGACTTCTGCCTGAAGCCCATAAACGCCGCAGCGTATATGTTGGACCCCAAGTATGCTGGCAAAAGCATCCTGTCTGGTGCAGAGATCAACAAGGCCTATGTTGTCATCACTTTTGTCTCACCACTTTGGCCTGGATGAATGCAAGGTTCTTGGCAGTCTGGCAACGTACAATTCCAAACAAGGGCTTTGGGCTGGAGATGCAATATGGCAGTTGTGCCAACATATCTCATCAGCCACCTTGTGGAAGGGACTTTGTGGATATTGTGACGGCCCTGAATTTTTCTGAACCGTCTCAGTGCAGCTCCTTCCAATAGGGCACTTTCCCTTTAATTCCCAATTAAATAGCCAGCATCAGCTGCGCAAAAGTGGGGTTGTGATGGAGACGTGCATGAGGATGTGTTCAACCCTCAGTTCCGAAGCTTCTCTATTCCGTTTGTTTTGTTGCCGTTAAACGTGTGTTTTGTAGCCTAAGAGAGTTTACCCAGGATCGGATCCACTCTTTGCGTCCCTGGACTACACCTCTCCGTTCTTCGTGGCCTTTCTCCGCTGACTGACCGACTGACTACCACCTTTTTGTATACGGTATTTCATTTGTTTGGATGTGATGTATACTGTGATTTATGTAGTTAGTTGTAGTTGAGGACTTAATTAAGAGTTGATACGCTTTAAAGTTCTGTGGTAAAATAATTGTTATATTGATTGTATGTTTAATACTGGGTTTACGCTACACGGAATGAACGGACAAACATTGCGTGACAAAAGTCACTTGAGTTCACTGAACTCCTTTACCGGGCTGGACTCTTTTTAGGCCCGAGGTACAGGACATTTCTGGAGGAACCAGAACTCATTGTGTTATATTATATGTGTGCGTAATCCTTGATGTTGTTAATACAACCCACACAAAAGAATATAGTTGTTTTTGAAGTTCTTCCCAATGTTTTAAGGGTTTATGAAAAGTTTATTTCCATCCTGACTTTTACATAAGTCCTTTGTATTGGTGTAGACTTGACGGACCAGATGGGACTCATTCCCACCCAAACTAAAAGGAGAAACCAATGTTTTCTCTGGTAGGCACAACCTACCTGGCACCCCTATCAATAATAACCTCAAGTCAAAACCGTTACAATATGAGGCTCTTTCCCCTGTTGCCTCCATCATCCTCCAAATCCCACCAACATCAGCCACCTCAGAGCGCAACTGGCCCTTGTTTGGGAACACACACACCAAAGCACGCAACAAGCTGACCAGTACAAGGGTTGGAAAAGTGGTGGCCATCTGATTTGAGGATTTTTGAACCTGACAACGAGCCGTCCTCAACAAGGTTGGAAAGAGATAGTGAAGATGAGGCCTCAGAGTCTGATGCTCAAGAGGTGTACATTGAGGAGGTCCAGGGAGAAGACATGGAAGCCTGAGAGGAAGACAACCAAAGCTTTAGTTTCTAGACTATCCTGAGAGGAAGACAACCAAAGCTTTAGTTTCTAGACTATCATTTTACAGATGTATGTTGAAAATGTTTTTGGGATATGCGATTGATTGACCATTGGGTATCATTCAATATTCCCTTTTGTTGTTCAGTGAAATCATCCCATGTGAAGAGTCAACTCATTTAATTGAAGTTCAATTCGTAACTACATTATTTTTTCTATTGGAAGTATTTAATCACTTGCACTTATGTCTACTTATGATGAGGTAAACGGTTTCTTTTTCTGTCTCTTTGTGATACCTCATCTTACCACAACTTGTTCTGTGTTATGCAAATTAATGTGAAGTAGGATGGCTGTTTCCCAAAGGTCTGTGATTTTAAAGTTAACGTAACTAACTAGTTATGTCTTGTGTAAGAAAGTATGCTCTATTTCGGTGCATGAACTGGCCATACATGTTAGTCAACGTAAGATTGTAATGCTAGCTAAGGTTGCTATCATAGCATCCAAGGATGTTCGCAAGTTTATTTGTGCATATTTGTTTGTGCTCCGATTACACGAGATCAGCAGTTTACACATGATGACTTCAGCCTTATGTGAAAAACCTTATTTGGGTAAATATAGTTAGCTAGCTTCCCTCGCTTGTTAGCTACCTAGCCAACTTGAACTCTCATCTGACTGGTATAACGTTACGTTATTTAGATACCTAGCTCATCAAAACAAAACCACATTCATTTGCTAGCTACCTTTTTATTTGGCTATTCGTTAGCTAGCTAGCTTTCACCTGACTGGTGTTAGCTAGCTACAGAGGCTAGCTGCTGAACTTTGTACAATGCAAGCTAACATTAGCTATGTAACTTTAGCTACCTAGCTAATCTAAATATCTGTTTGCATGTATTGATTAACCTCAGCTTGAATATACCAGCTAGCTACATACAGTAACCTAGGTTTGTTCGCATACACTTCCTGATTGGCAGCTGCGTTGTTGCCGAGCAACCAACCTGGTGTTAGAACTCTGAGATTCGGCGGATAAGAGATGGTAGCATATTGTCAGAGATGCTACAAGAAGGTAGCACGTCGTTGTTGTTAAGAAATGTGCACGGGAGAGCGATAAGTTATACATTTAATAAAAAACTGTTGCACCTACAAATTTTGTCAGTCCAGCATGTTCTTATGTCCAGTGCTCACTTTATGGATGCTATAGTCTAGTTTTAATCCGACATCTAGAATTTGAGCTAGGTAGGCGCAAGTAATACTCTTAAAAATCAATTGCTAACAACCCGGTTAATTAAGAAATCTGGTACGTGCTTCTCAGCAACGGGTGGATGGCTCATGGCGAGAGGCGGGGAGTGTGTTGTGTACCACCAACCGAGTTGATTTGATTATTTTCATTGAAATTGTTGTTATATTGGTTTAGAGATGATTGATGGAAGATTTGAATTTAACACTGAGTTTCAATCAATGCCTATAATCCCCCTGCTTGACCTGTAGCTGTGGAGCAGCTGTCCATCTGCATGCCTTCTCAGAATATCAGCATCATCTGACATCCAGGGCTTTCAGTGGCGCTCATCTCCCTTCCTGCCTGCCTCCTCTCCCAGAACAGGATTTTCTCTCTGCTGTCAGAGAGGCCCTGCAGTGGCATTATTCTTTCCTAAAGGTTACTGTTGAACAGATGAATAATTGAACAGCCCTCCCCCCATCTTTCTCTCCACTTCTCCATCCTCCTCTGTGTCTCTGACTGATGAGCTATGCAGCCTGGCTGCTGGTCGCTGTTCCTGCGTCACAGGAAAGGAAATGTACGGAGCAGAGCTAAGAAAACACAGTCGAGAACAGGTTATATATGAGGTTAGAGGGGGGCAGGGAGTCGGGTGCAGAGCAGCACCTGCTCTATACATAGCAATAGCAGTCCACATCCATTTACCCAGCAGCTCTGCAGATAAGTCCTGCCTTTCACTCCTTGATGCTGATGAATGCACTACTATAGCTTGCCCTTTGCTGCAGTGTATAGGTGTGTGGTTAGGTGAGATTGCGTGTGTATTCATATGCATTTTTAACCTGCTCTTTTCTGAGTACATTTTTGAAACCCCACAAATACACAAAGCACTTGTCCTATGTGCCTGTTGTATGCAGTGAGTGTTTCAGAGCAGCCAACCACAGGAGTGTGAAAAGACACCTACACTAAAGTGGTGCATATACACTGCCCACTTCCCCCTCCCCCTATGTTCTGTGGATATTAATAGATATGTGTGCATCATACATATGCCTATTTCTGTCACACACAAACCACATAGGAGATAGTCAGGCCGTGAAATGAGAGTGAGAGTTCACTCTAAATCGGCAAATGGCGGCCCATGGGCTACCTCCTTTTTGTAGGCCTGCGGATTCATTTCCTGGTCTCAACTTACTATTAAAAGTTAGAATAATAGAATTCACAGGGTGCAATTTCAAAATGTGCTTGTGCATCAGGATGTGTTCTATTATGTCAGTCACTGACAGTCACTCAATAAGCCCATGTCAGCTAAACATTTTTAGATTGGTAAGTTAGTTTAGTGGCCAGCTATTTAAACTTGTAGTAAGCAAGGTCGAATTACTGACCGGGTGGGGCCCCATTGATCATCAGATATCATATTGAAAACTGCAAACATTTGTCTCAACCCTATGGCAAAATGTGTGGAATTGCAGGAAATTAAATCTAAAACTTCAATTGTTTCTCTTCACTGTCAAGAGGGGAGCCACTATATTTTTTTGCTCGCAACAAAATGTTGCTTAGGGCCCCCAAAAGGCAAGGGTTGACTCTGACTGCATGTGGGTATGGATGTGTGTACGCAGACCTGCGAGCCACTGCGGCCCCTCATCAGTTCCGATTTTTTTAGTGTGGCTCCCACCCACATTAAAGTTGCCCATCCCCTGGTCTAAATTAACTATGTAACCAACTTTCTTCTGAACATCTCTTTGCTTTTGATCATGAATTATGAATGTTGAAGAGATGTAGGCCAGTCTTATGGTGTGTGCAGCTCACAGTGAGAGCTAAGGGATAAAAGTAATCTGTGTAGACAACAAACTACCTAGCACACTATATTCCTATCTCCTCAACCACTAAAAGGCTGTCACCTCGATGCTTATCACTTAGTCTAGTTCAAGTGTTCACTCACAGGGAGGTGACCTGCTTTGTGGGGCACATTATGAAATGACAGAGAAATTAATGATGTCAAAATAACACAGTGATGTGGATTGGGTGAAAAATGTGTGCAGATGACCCAATTTTGTCAGGAGGGCCGAGGATCTCTATCAACTGAGTGGTGACAACAGACATGGGCAGTATTTCTGTTACGTGTATTTGAAATATGCATTTTAATTACGTATTTTTTACACTGGGCTGAACTACACTGTATTTTGTTACAAGATACTTTCGAGAGCTGTAGTTTATTTTCAAAATACCTTTCTATACCATATTTTATAGAGGTTCGCCATTTTTCATGGCCCCCTTTCACCTTGCATTGGTATCAGATGTCTGATGGTATTATGGTGTGATAAGACCATCTGCTAAATTAACAAAATATAAACGTGTATGTAAAAATGTACAATTGCAAAGAATGCTGAGTATTATTCGAATGAGCTCTGCCCTGAAACAAGGTTTTGTCAAAGTTGACTTTTTTAGGCAGGTTTCTGAGAATTTACACAGCAGATTAGTAGAATTAGGTTTAACTGTACCCCACATTGTTTTGTTTTTTTGTATGTTCATTTTCATATGTACATTTTACAAATCCAGAATGACTTAGTCAGTGCATTCAACTAGACACAATAACATATCACAGTCATAGCAAGTAAAATGTTCTGTAACTGTTACTGAGAATGTTTATTGCCTTTCGGCCCGGCTACTTGCAAATGTATTTTAAAATACAAAATACATGTATTTGAATTAAATGCATTATAAAATACAAGTATTTTGTCATTTATTTTGATGCATTGATCTCTCTTTTTTTGTGATTTATTTATTTATTTTGTAATTTTTGCTCATCCCTGGGTGACACTGAAAGTCAGGTGTCAGGTGATATAGCCAAGTTCTGTAAGGTGGGTTGTTATTGGCAGAGAGGTTTGCCTCTGTTATTGGTCTATTAACTTATACGGCCTTCTGATATAACCAGGCAAGTAAAAACTCCACTGATGCAAAACCTGCTGATTAGAAGGTCCTGTGTCAATTTTATTTTCAACCAGCAACTATCAGGAAAAAACATTTTGGATATAGTTTCATTAGATGTTGTACAATATGATACAAAACATAGAAAAAAACAGAATTTTGACTGCACTGGGCCTTTAAGGGTTCATTTGTCTCTTAAACCCAATAAAATGAGTCAGACATCTGCTCACCTGTGATTACCCAGCCTGCTCTGGGGAAGGGGATGACATACCTGTTGCCACTGGTTGAGGTCTCTGTATTATCTCTTCCCGTAATCATCATAAACCAGCCTGCACCTGTCTCCATGGCTACCCAGCACCACAGCACTCTTCTGTGTGAGCTAGCTCTCTCGTTTCTCCAGTCTCACTGTTTTGGGATGATTTGGTCTCCACCAGGGGGGATGCTAATCTAGCATGACATCATTGGAGCAGCCTTGGAGACATTGGGATGATTAACTCTGTCACTGCCTGTTGAGAGTAGAAGAGGCTTTCATCCATGCAGGCAGAGATGTCACACTACCACCACTTACCCTGGTTTTGGCTATGTCTGTCTGTGCTTCAGTATAGGAGATGAGAGAGAAGAGTCTTACTGTATATTCAGCCAATCTAGATTGTGGTGAGATGAAGTAAATATACATTAAATTAAAGACTGTAGTTGGAGAGTTCAGAAATACAGCCTATCCGACACGCTAAATGGCTGCTTTCTCCCAGTTCCTCCCTTTTCTCAGTGTTTATCTGTCTCTTTGGGAGGGATGTGGTTGTGGAGGCCAGGGTCCTGAGAGAGAGGCAGCAGTGGGCTGAGGGCGGTCCACTAGGCCACACTGGGAGAACACATAGCTGTTCTTGGAGCTCCAGACAACCCCCATGGTAGGGGTTGGGACTGCCCTGGGACTGCTCTCCCATGGGGGGGGGGGGTCACACCCAGGCTGGGGGGCCAATGAGGAGGCCTCCCTCCCTCTGTTCCAGGGCCAGACAACAACCAGTGGTGGGCGTGAGCCACGAGGCAGCTGGTAATGGCTTTGGGGAGGAACTTTGGGTACAGTGGTATCTTTTTAGCTGTCCCTTATGTATAGAGAAGGCTCTATGTGGTGTGCATAGGCCATGCTAGGAGAAGGAAAATGAGATGGAAATCAAATAACATTTTATTGGTCACATACACATATTTAGCAGATGTTGTTGCGGATGTAGCGAAATGCTTGTGTTCCTAGCTCCAACGGTGCAGTAATATCTAACAAAACACACAATTCTAAAATAATGGAATATATAAATGTCGCCGTGGAATTGACTAAAATACAGTAAAATAGAATATAGTATATACGGTTGAAGTCAGAAGTTTACATACACTTAGGTTGGAGTCATTAAAACTAGATTTTAGGCCTCCCGGGTGGCACAGTGGTTAAGTGCGCTGTACTGCATCGTCAGCTGTGCCACCAGAGACTCTGGGTTCGCGCCCAGGCTCTGTCATAACCGGCCGCGACCGGGAGGTCCGTGGGGCGACGCACAATTGGCCTAGTGTCGTCCGGGTTAGGGAGGGTTTGACCGGTAGGGATATCCTTGTCTCATCGCGCACCAGCGACTCCTGTGGCTGGCACGGTGTTTCCTCAGACACATTGGTGCGGCTGGCTTCCGGGTTGGATGCGCGCTGTGTTAAGAAGCAGTGCTGTTTGGTTGGGTTGTGTATCGGAGGACTTTCAACCTTCGTCTCTCCCGAGCCTTACGGGAGTTGTAGCGATGAGACAAGATAGTAGCTACTAACAATTGGATACCATGAAATTGGGGAGAAAAAGGGGTCAAATTTTAAAAAAAAAACTTAAAAAAAACGAGATTTTCAACCACTCCACAAATTTCTTGTTAACAAACGGTTAGGACTAAGTCATTTTTCCAACAATTATTTACAGACAGATTATTTCACTTATAATTCACTGTATCACAATTCCAGTGGGTCAGACGTTTGCATACACTAAGTTGACTGTGCCTTTAAACAGCTCGGAAAATTCCAGAAAATGATGTCATGACTTTCGAAGCTTCTGTTAGGCTAATTGACATAATTTGAGTCAATTGGAGGTGTACCTCTGGATGTATTTCAAGGCCTACCTTCAAACTCAGTGCCTCTGCTTGACATCATCGAAAAATCAAAAGAAATCAGCCAAGATCTCAGAAAAAAATTGTAGACCTTTCAAGTCTTGTTCATCCTTGGGAGCAATTTTCAAACGCCTGAAGGTACCAAGTTAATCTGTACAAGTATAAACACCATGGGACCACGCATCCGTCATACCGCTCAGGAAGGAGACGCATTCTGTCTCCTAGAGATTAACATATTTTGGTGCGAAAAGTGCAAATGATCCCCAGAACAACAGCAAAGGACCTTGTGAAGATACTGGAGGAAACAGGTACAAAAGTATCTATTTCCACAGTAAAACGAGCCCTGTATCGACATAACCTGAATGGCCGCTCAGCAAGGAAGAAGCCACTGCTCCAAAACCGCCATAATAAAGGCAGACTACGGTTTGCAACTGCACATGGAGACAAAGATCGTACTTTTTGGAGGAATGTCCTCTGGCCTGATGAAACAAAAATAGAACTGTTTGGTCATAATGACCATCGTTATGTTTGGAGGAAAAAGGGGGAGGCTTGCAAGCCGAAGAACACCATCCCAACCGTGAAGCACAGGGGTGGCAGCATCATGTTGTGGGGGTGCTTTGCTTCAGGAGGGACTGGTGCACTTCACAAAATGGATTGCATCATGAGGATGGAAAATGATGTGGATATATTGATGCAACATCTCAAGACATCAGTCAGGAAGTTAAAACTTGGTCTTCCAAATGGACAATGAACTCAAGCATACTTCCAAATTTGTGGCAAAATGGCTTACGGACAACAAAGTCAAGGTATTGGAGTGGCCATCACAAAGCCCTGACCTCAATCCTATAGAAAATGTGTGGGCAGAACTGAAAAAGCTTGTGCGAGCAAGGAGGCCTACAAACCGGACTCCGTTACACCAGCTCTGTCAGGAGAAATGGGCCAAAATTCACCCAACTTATTGTGGGAAGCTTGTGGAAGGCTACCTGAAATGTTTGACCCAAGTTAAAGAATTTAAAGGCAATGCTACCAAATACTAATTGAGTGTATGTTAACTTCTGACCCACTGGGAATGTGATGAAAGAAATAAAAACTGAAATGAATAATTCTCTACTATTATTCTGACATTTCACATTCTTAAAATAAAGTGGTGATTCTAACTGACTTAAGACAGGGAATTTTTACTAGGATTAAATGTCAGTAATTGTGAAAAACTGAGTTTAAATTTGGTTAAGGTGTATGTAAACCTCTGACTTCAACTGTACATGAGATGAGTAAAGAGATGAGTAAAGCCATATGTAAACATTATTAAAGTGACTAGTGTTATTTTATTAAAGTGGCCAGTGATTCCAAGCCTATGTACAGTACCATTCAAAAGTTTCGACCCTCATTCAAGGGTTTTTCTTAATGTTTACTATTTTCTACATTGTCGAAAAGTAATGAAGATATCAAAACTATGAAATAACACATGTAATCATGTAGTAAGCAAAAAAGTGTTGAACAAATCTAAATCTTTTAGTTTTTAGATTCTTCAAAGTAGCCACCCTTTGCCTGATGACAGCGTTACACACTCTTGGCATTCTCTCAACCAGCTTCATGAGGAATGGTTTTCCAACAGTCTTGAAGGAGTTCCCACATATGCTGAGCACTCGTTGGCTGCTATTTCTTCACCCTGCGGTCCGACTCATCCCAAACCATCTCAATTGCGTTGAGGTCGGGTGATTGTGGAGGCCAGGTCATCTGATGCAGCACTCCATCACTCTCCTTCTTGGTAAACTAGCCCTTACACAGCCTGGAGGTGTGTTGAGTCATTGTCCTGTTGAAAAACAAATGATAGTCCCACTAAGCCCAAACCAGGTGGTATGGGTATTGCTTCAGAATGCTGTGGTAGCCATGCTGACTAAGTGTGCCTTGAATATTCAAGCTGAACCTCGGCAAGACGGAGCTGCTCTTCCTCCCGGGGAAGGACTGCCCGTTCCATGATCTCGCCATCACGGTTGACAACTCCATTGTGTCCTCCTCCCAGAGCGCTAAGAACCTTGGCGTGATCCTGGACAACACCCTGTCGTTCTCAACTAACATCAAGGCGGTGGCCCGTTCTTGTAGGTTCATGCTCTACAACATCCGCAGAGTACGACCCTGCCTCACACAGGAAGCAGCGCAGGTCCTAATCCAGGCACTTGTCATCTCCCGTCTGGATTACTGCAACTCGCTGTTGGCTGGGCTCCCTGCCTGTGCCATTAAACCCCTACAACTCATCCAGAACGCCGCAGCCCGTCTGGTGTTCAACCTTCCCAAGTTCTCTCACGTCACCCCGCTCCTCCGCTCTCTCCACTGGCTTCCAGTTGAAGCTCGCATCCGCTACAAGACCATGGTGCTTGTCTACGGAGCTGTGAGGGGAACGGCACCTCAGTACCTCCAGGCTCTGATCAGGCCCTACACCCAAACAAGGGCACTGCGTTCATCCACCTCTGGCCTGCTCGCCTCCCTACCACTGAGGAAGTACAGTTCCCGCGCAGCCCAGTCAAAACTGTTCGCTGCTCTGGCCCCCCAATGGTGGAACAAACTCCCTCACGACGCCAGGACAGCGGAGTCAATCACCACCTTCCGGAGACACCTGAAACCCCACCTCTTTCAGGAATACCTAGGATAGGATAAAGTAATCCTTCTCACCCCCCTTAAAAGATTTAGATGCACTATTGTAAAGTGGCTGTTCCACTGGATGTCTTAAGGTGAACGCACCAATTTGTAAGTCGCTCTGGATAAGAGCGTCTGCTAAATGACTTAAATGTAAATGTAAATGTAAATACTAAATAAATCACACACAGTGTCACCAACAAAGCTCCTCCACACCATAACACCTCCTTCATGCTTTATGCAGGGAAATACACATGCAGAGATCATCCGTTCACCCACTCCGTGTCTCACAAAGACACGACGGTTGGAACCAAACATCTCCAATTTGGAATCCAGACCAAAGGACATATTTCCATAGGTTTAATGTCCATTGCTTGTGTTTATTTGGTCCAAGCAAGTCTCTTCTTCTTATTGGTGTCCTTTAGTAGTGGTTTCTTTGCAGTAATTCAACCATGAAGGCCTTATCCACACAGTTTCCTCTGAACAGGTGATGTTGAGATGTGTCTGTTACTTGAACTCTGTGAAGCATTTATTTGGACTGCAATTTCTGAGGCTGGTAACTAATGAACTTTTCCTCTGCACCAGAGGTAACTCTGGGTCTTCCATCCCTGTGGCAGTCCTCATGAGAGACAGTTTCATCATAGCACTTCACCACTGTGGGTGGACCATTTCGGAGGATCTTACGCCAAGGAACTTAAAACTTTCCACCTTCTCCACTCCTGTCCCGTTGATGTGGGTGGGACAGGAGTGCCTTCTTGGGTACAGGAACAATGGTGGCCATCTTGAAGCATGTGGGGACAGCAGACTGGGATAGGGAGAGATTGAAAATGTCCGTAAACACTCCAGCCAGCTGGTCTGCGCATGCTCTGAGGATGCGGCTAGGGATGCCGTCTAGGCCGCCAGCCTTGCAAGGGTTAACACGTTTAAATGTCTTACTCACATCGGCCACGGAGAGGAGAGCCCACAGTCCTTGGTAGCGGGCCATGTCGGTGGCACTGTATTATACTCAAAGCGGGTAAAGCAGGTGTTAAGTTGGTCTGGAAGCAAGACGTCAGTGCCCGTGACGTGACTGGTTTTCTTTTTGTAGTCTGTGATTGTCTGTAGACCCTGCCACATACGTCTCGTGATTGAGACATTGAATTGCGACTCCACTTTGTTTCTATACTGACATTTTGCTTGTTTGAATGCTTTGCGGCGGGAGTAACTACACTGTTTGTATTCGGCCATACTCCCAGTCAAATTTCCATGGTTAAATGCGGTGGTTCGCTTATTAACTCACTCACCGAATCAGCGTATCAATCAATATTATTCTCTGAGGCTACCCAGGAACATCTCCCATTCCGCGTGATCAAAACAATCTTGAAGAGTGGATGCCGATTGGTCAGACCAGCGTTGAATAGTCCTTGTCACGATTACGTCCTGTTTGAGTTTCTGCCTAAATGAAGGGAGGAGCTAAATGGAGTCGTGGTCAGATTTGCCGAAGGGAGGGCGGGATGCATGCATCGCGCAAATTAGAGTAGCAGTGATCCAGAGTTTTGCCAGCGCGAGTACTACAATCAATATGCTGATAGAATTTAGGTAGCCATGTTCTCAAATTTGCTTTGTAAATCCCCCAGGTACAATAAATGCAGCCTCAGGATATATTGTTTCCAGTTTGCATAAAGTCCAGTGTGTGTGTGTGTGTGTGTGTGTGTGTGTGTGTGTGTGTGTGTGTCACTGTCCATCCAACGTGTGCGAGCAAGCTTGGTTGTGTTTCGTTGTGGATGAGTGTATCACATATCTCCTGCTAGATGTTTGTTTTGATTTAGTAATTATTTTTTCTGTGTTTGTTTTTAGGTATGTGGAAAGAAAGAATTTTCTGGAGAGAGTTGACCACCGGCAGTTTGAGCAGGAAAAGAAAGTGCGTCTCGGCAACATCATGAAACGATGACAAGGAATAATGTTACAGATACACTTACACTTACATTTGTGACACACACAAACTGTACATGCCTGCCCAGTTCCTCCCAAGGTTTCTCAGCCCAATACTTAGCCACTGGACTGTCCATGTCTCTGGATGGCCTACTGACTGTTCCTGCTGCCGGCTGCTTCTTGACCTATCAGACCTCACATACCCAGTTTACACTCAGCACTCTCATTAAACCGCCATCTGTTCCTGGACCTGTGTGTGACCTGAGTCACCTGGACTCAGACCCCTGACTGTCTGCCTCAGTGGCTTCCTCCCTCTTCCCGATTTAGAGGTGTGGTCGCACTGCTAACTTGCTTGCCTCAGCACATGGCTGTGTGGCCGGGTGTTTCTGTACATTTGCCATAATCAAAAAAAAAAGGGAAACCATTCCAGGAGTGAGAAGAGGAGAATGAGTAGCACACCCTGAACTCTGAATCAGACTTCATGACATTGACTTGAAAGAGAGGAAGAATCCACACAGCTCAGATATTTGTGCCATCCCTCTTCACCTCCTGCAGTGATTCGGTTTGGTGCGCTGTTCATTGGAAGAGTTCAAGTTGATTGCATTTCACCTCCTTGTTGTGCACACTGTGATTCTCTGGAGTTGTTCCAACTAATCTGAAGATAAAAAATGGTCTCACTATTATGTACCTTATTTATACCAACAACAATCAGAGATTCTGACATGATAAAAGATTTATCAACAGGTCAGCTTAGCTGCTTGTTAAACCTGAGCTAAGAGGGGAGAGGATTGCTAAACGTTCCTCAACTGTTTTCTCAACGTAATGACACAGCTCCTATTACAAGGTAATTGTATGGCTGTTCAATAGTAGGCACTCACTCTCACACACAGACAGACAGGTGAATTCAGGGACTTTAGTTTTAGTTACTGGTTGTTAAATGAATGTGTCTGAATTCAAGTGTGTCTGAATAATCACAGGTGAATTTGGACTTGTTTTGTGTTGTCATCCTGTTGCTGTACTTTGTAACATGGAATAAAGCTTGTCATTTGGTTTGAAGTTGTTGTTTTAGTACTGATGGTCTTGTTTTGCTCGTTTGTACCCCTCACCTCCCTAAGGCCTTATATTCCACCCTTCCTCTTCCCGCTACCAAGGCTCTTCCCCTCTCTCCAGACGACTGTCTACAGACACACTACCATTTCATCATACCCTTGCCAGTCCTTCCCTGCCCCCCTCTTCCTCAAATACAACTGTTTCTATCTCCCTCACCCCCCCAGGTCCTACACCCCCAACCCACCTCCCTCCTATCCCTCACAGGCCTTGGACGGGTGCCTGCCATCTTACCCACTCTGCTCTGTCCTAAATAAGGTCAGAAGACTCCAGTCACACAGTATCTTTCAACCTCATTTCCGCTGTATCCAGGCCCCCTCCACTGCTTCTGTGTTTCCTGCCTGACTATTTGGAAGGGAAAGGAGGAGACGCCTGTGCATCCTTCATAGAGGTAATTGACTTGTTTACGTTACATAGGGATCCACCCTCCAGCCCCATGGGTGCAAACTATATTTGTTTGTTTCTTCTAATTGTGCTTCATGTTAACAGATGAAACTTACTCTATGTTCTATATAAGCAGATTTAGATAGAGATCCCATGTACTGTACTCTCTCTTCAGCAGGGATACTCTCCCACATGGAAAGACTGCAGAGACAATTTCAAAAATAATCATCCTTAACTTTAACTCTGCATCGTTGGGAAAGGACCCGTAAAGTAAGCATTTCACTGTTAGTATACACCTGTAGTTTACGACGCATATGACAAATAAAATTTGATTTGAGACATGCATATTATTCATAAACAAGCTCACACAAACAGTTGCGTATTGGATGGAGATTATTATTATTTACTTTTTAGCTAACAGTACGAAATGAAACATACAGACATACACAATCATCAACAATCTCACTCCTGCCCAGACCCAGCTGCTCTCACCCCTATCTCCAGTGCCTGCACTACTCACTACTATGTCCTAAAATTGCACCATTTTGTTCCTCTCCATTGCCTACGCTCTTTCAATGTTCAGATAATGAAGCATATGATTTTTTTAATGGTCTTAACTATGGGAGATTGGTTGATTTCCAGTTTAAGTATACGTTTTTCTCAAGACAATTGACGAGAAGAGTATCCTCCAGTCCATCAGGTAACTAACTCACTGCCCCCTCATATGACATGTCTTGAAAGATGCCGACAGATGGATTTGAAGTAAAATTACATTTGTAATACTTCTGATAACTTTCTAACTCCAGAACTTTTGGACTTCATGGCACTCCCAGAAGGAATGGGATATTGCGTCATTGTTAGTTTTACATGATGACTCTTGTTGTGCTGTATAATTTTTTAAATGTTATTTAATTTGTAAGAAACTCTATACATTGGTTTAAGCGTACATTTTCGGCAGTTAACCCACTGTTCCTAGGCCGTCATTGAAAATAAGAATTTGTTCTTAACTGACTTGCCTAGTTAAATAAAGGTAAAATAAAAAAAATATGAATATCCTTTTCTGACTCAAATAGGTTTCCTTCAAGATTTGCTCTGATGTCCAAAATATTTCAAATCTAAATTTGTGATAGGAAACTTTTAAGTTGCATGTACAGTGCCTTCAGAATGTATATATACCACTTGACTTATTCCACATTTTGTTGTTACAGCCTGAATGCAAAATTGATTTTTTTTTCTCACCCATCTACACACCATACCCCATAATGACAAAGTGAAAACATGTTTTTAGACATTTTTGGAAATGTATTGAAAATTAAATACAGAAATATCCCATTTACATAAGTATTCACACCCCTGAGTCAATACTTTGTAGAAGCACCTTTGGCAGCCATTACAGCTGTGAGTCTTTCTGGGTAAGTCTCTAAATGTATTCAAGCTCTGTCAAATTGGTTGTTGAACTATTTTCAGGTCTCGCCACAGAATTTGAAGTAGATTTAAGTCAAAACTGCAAATCGGAAACTCAGGAATATTCACTGTCTTCTTAGTAAGTGTAGATTTGGCCTTGTTTTAGGTTATTGTTCTGCTGAAAGGGGAATTAATCTCCCAGTATCTGGTGGAAAGCAGACTGAACCAGGTTTTCCTCTAGGATTTAGCTCCATTCCATTTATTTTTTTTTATCCTGAAAAACTCCCCAGTCCTTAACGATTACAAGCATACCCACAACATGATGCAGCCAACACTGCATGTAAATTTGGAGAGTTGTACTCTGACGTGTTCAAATCAAATTTATTTATATAGCCCTTCGTACATCAGCTGATATCTCAAAGTGCTGTACAGAAACCCAGCCTAAAACCCCAAACAGCAAGCAATGCAGGTGTAGAAGCACGGTGGCTAGGAAAAACTCCCTAGAAAGGCCAAAACCTAGGAAGAAACCTAGAGAGGAACCAGGCTATGTGGGGTGGCCAGTCCTCTTCTGGCTGTGCCGGGTGGAGATTATAACAGAACATGGCCAAGATGTTCAAATGTTCATAAATGACCAGCATGGTCGAATAATAATAAGGCAGAACAGTTGAAACTGGAGCAGCAGCACAGTCAGGTGGAAGTTGAAACTGGAGCAGCAGCATGGCCAGGTGGACTGGGGACAGCAAGGAGTCATCATGTCAGTTAGTCCTGGAGCATGGTCTTAGGGCTCAGGTCAGTTGAAACTGGAACAGCAGCATGGCCAGGTGGACTGGGGACAGCAAGGAGTCATCATGTCAGGTAGTCCTGGGGCATGGTCCTCCGAGAGAGAGAAAGAAGGAGAGAATTAGAGAACGCACACTTAGATTCACACAGGACACCGAATAGGACAGGAGAAGTACTCCAGATGTAACAAACTGACCCCAGCCCCCCGACACATAAACTACTGCAGCATAAATACTGGAGGCTGAGACAGGAGGGGTCAGGAGACACTGTGGCCCCATCCGAGGACACCCCCGGACAGGGCCAAACAGGAAGGATATAACCCCACCCACTTTGCCAAAGCACAGCCCCCACACCACTAGAGGGATATCTTCAACCACCAACTTACCATCCTGAGACAAGGCTGAGTATAGCCCACAAAGATCTCCGCCACGGCACAACCCAAGGGGGGGGGGGCGCTAACCCAGACAGGATGACCACAACAGTGAATCAACCCACTCAGGTGACGCACCCCCTCCAGGGACGGCATGAGAGAGCCCCAGTAAGCCAGTGACTCAGCCCCTGTAATAGGGTTAGAGGCAGAGAATCCCAGTGGAAAGAGGGGAACCGGCCAGGCAGAGACAGCAAGGGTGGTTCGTGTTCTATTGGATTTGCCCCATACATAACTCTTTGTAGTCAGGACAAAAAGTAAATTGCTTTTCCACATTTTCTGCAGTATAACGTTAGTACCTTGATGCAAACAGGATGCCTGTTTTGGAATATTTTTGTTTTGTACAGGCTTCCTTCTTTTCGCTCTGTAAATTAGGTTAGTATTGTGAAGTAACTGCAATGTTGTTGATCCATCCTCAGGAGAAAACTATCACAGCCATTAAACTCTAACTACTTTAAAGTCACCATTGGCCTCATGGTGAAATCCCTGAGCGGTTTCCCTGTTCTCCGGCAACTGAGTTTGGAAGGATACCTGTATCTTTGTAGTGACTGTGTATTGATACACAACCCAAATTGTAATAAATAACTTCACCATGCTCAAAGGGATATTCAATGTCTGTTTTTACATTTTTTTTTATTGGAAAACCTCCCTGCTATTTGTGGTTGAATCTGTGTTTGAAATGCACTGCTCGACTGAGGGACCATTTGTAGGGTGTGGGGTACAGAGATGAGGTAGTCATTCAAAAATTAAACACTATTATTGCACACAGTGTGCTGACAGTGTCAACAGCAAAGCATCATCACACCACCTCCATGCTTCCCGGTGGGAACCACACATGCAGAGATCCATTCACCTACTCTGCGTCTCACAAAGACACGGCGGTTGGAACCAAACATCTCAAATTTGGACTCATCAGACCAAAGGATAGATTTCCATCGGTCTAATGTCCATTGCTGTGTTTCTTGGCCAAAGCAAGTCACTTATTCTTATTGGTAGTGGTTTCTTTGCAGCAATTCGACCATGAAGGCCTGATTCACGCAGTCTCCTCTGAACAGTTGATGTTGACATGTGTCTGTTACTTGACCTACTTGAAATATTTATTTGGGCTGCAAATTCTGAGGCTGGTAACTCTTCTGAACTTATCCTCTGCGCAGCAGAGGTGACTCTGGGTCTTCCTTTCCTGTGGCGGTCCTCATGAGAGCCAGTTTCATCATAGCAATTGATGGTTTTTGCGACTGCACTTGAAGAAACGTTCAAAGTTCTTAATGTTCCGCATTGACTGACCTTCATGTCTTAAAGAAATGATGGACTGTCGTTTCTCTTTGCTTATTTGAGCTGTTCTTGCCATAATATGGACTTGGTCTTTTACCAGATAGGGCTATCTTCTGTATTCCACCACTACCTTGTCAAAACACAACTGATTGGCATTAAGGAAATAAATTCCACAAAATAACTTTTAACAAGGCACACCTGTTAATTTAAATGCATTCCAGGTGACTACCTCATGAAGCTGATTGAGAGAATGCCAAGAGTGTGCAAAACTGTCATTAAGGCAAAGGGTGGCTACTTGGAAGAATCTCAAACATAAAATATATTTAGATTTTGTTTAACAATTTTTTGTTGTGTTATTTCATAGTTTTGATGTCTTCACTATTATTCTACAATGTCGAAAATAATAAAGAAAAAACCCTTGAATGAGTATGTGTGTCCAAACTTTTGACTGGTACTGTACATGCATACACACTCCTAGAGAGGCCAGTACACTCCCCAGAGCTGTGGAGAGCAAGACATCCTCATACTTATTCAAATACACCTTCTCTCATGTTTTCTGTTACTTCTCTTGAATGGTTAAGTGACTTTGTGAGCCCCAAGTAATTTTCCCAGCTTGTCTCCTTCCTTCACTGACTGCTCACTTCCACCTTGCTGTTACCCTTCAAATGCATTTTAAACTCTCAACTTTGTCACCGTTTATTTTGCTCAGTTTAATTTTACCGCTCTTCACCTCATCTAACTTGCTATCATGTACGAAGGTGAACTTGAAATACTTGTGTGCAACCTGTGCTTGACGATGATGCCAAAATATCTTCCTCCAGTAGAACAATAAAGCTTATCAAACTTAATCTAATTGACTTAGTCTTTACTATGAGCCTTGCCTCGTGACAAAACGACAGATTTAAGGAAAAGGGAAGAGGATGGATGAAGAAGACATGAAGATCAGATTAAAGGCCAAGGGAATGTGGAAGAGAGAGATGGCTGAGAAGCAACATTTATATAGATTGTAGACCGTTGCTGCTGTTGTCAATGGAAAGGAGTCTTATTAGTGTGAAGAACCTACTGTAACCTTTAATCCTCCACTGAGGTTGTTGTCTCAAACCTTACAGATAATTCTATATGTGGTGTACAGAAATAAGTTAGTCATTCAAAAATCATGTGAAAAACTATTATTGCACACCTATTATGTGACTTGTTAAGCAAATTTCTACTAACAAAGGGGTTGTACACTTATTGATTCTCCACATTTCAGCATTACATTTTTTATAAATGAGTTAAAAAATATATATATACAAAAATAATCCACTTTGATATTATGGGGTATTGTGTGTAAGACAGGAACAGAAAATATCAGTTTAACTCTTTTTAAATACAGGCTGTAACAATGAAATGTGGAAAAAGTAAAGTAGTGTGAATACTTTCTTAAGGCACTATATTTTAAAGTATTTTCATTGATCAGTGCAAAATTGCTTTTTAATTCTGTGATGTAAATAAATGTATTTCCTATTACCAAGTAATTTACGGTTTCTATACCTTTTAGGTTTCCATGTGGACCAATTTTATCGGTGCATTCTGAAAAGCTATCCAAGGACTGTTCCATATGGTTGTGTTTTTAGGGAGTGATATTGGTTCTTGTAGAATCCTTTTAATTTTCCTCCATATTGTTATAGTGTTCTTAACTATGAAGTTGTTAATGTTCTTAGCTTTATCCTTTGAAAACAGACATGTGAAAAGATTCTGGGGATGAGCATGTACATCTTCAATATGTACCCATTGTTCCTCTTTAGTGCACTAAACTATATGCCTCAAGTAAAAGCCCTGGGCGGTGAGTTGATACAATTCCATATCTGGGAGGTTAAAACCACCCTCACACTTTGGGAGATGTAAAACTTCCCTTTTTATTCTATGAGTTTTATTTGCCCATATAATGTCTGCGATGGCCGAGTATACTTTTTTAACAAATTGATGGAGATTATTCTATATGCTATATACACTAAGAATACAAAACATTAAGAACACCTGCTCTTTCCATGACAGACTGACCAGGTGAATCCAGGTGAAAGCTATGATCCCTTATTGACGTCACTTGTTAAATCCACTTCAATCAGTGTAGAAGAAGTGTAGGAGACAGGTTAAAGAATGATTTTTAAGCCTTGAGACATGGATTGTGTATGTGTGCCATTCAAAGGGTGAATGGGCAAGACAAAATATTTAAGTGCCTTTGAACAGGGTATGGTAGTAGGTGACAGGCTCATCGGTTTGTGTCAAGAACTGCAACACCGCTGGGCTTTTCACACTCAACAGTTTCCTGTGTGTATCAAGAATGGTCCACCACCCAAAGGACATCCAGCCAACTTGACACAAATGTGGGAGTCCATCCCCCCATGAATTGAGGCTGTTCTGAGGGGGAAAGGGGAGGGGTGTAACTCAATATTAGGAAGGTGTTCCTAATGTTTGGTATACTCAGTGTAGGCCTTTGTAGGAGGCAGGCAGCAGGTTCCCCGGTGGAGGTGTGTGTGCCTCCTGCATTACATTTCCTCTTCATCACTGGCACATCTCATTACAAGCTGCCTCAACACCAGCACACACCAAAGCAGAAACTAGGTCTGCAGAGGCCTGCATGATCCATTCTACACTGCTGTTACACACACACACACACACCACCTCACTCTCTCTCTCCTCTCTGTCTCTCGCCGTCTTACACGGAGTCAGGAGAGGAGCAGTCATCCTCATCTTTATTCAATTCCCCCCCTCACACACACACACTCCTAGAGAGGCCAGTACACTCTCCAGAGCTGTGGAGAGCAAGACATCCTCATACTTATTCAAATACACCTTCTCTCATATTTTCTGTTACTTCTCTTGGATGGTTAAGTGACTTTGTGAGCCCCAAGTAATTTTCCCAGCTTGTCTCCTTCCTTCGCTGACTGCTCACTTCCACCTTGCTGTTACCCTTCAAATGCATTTTAAACTCTCAACTTTGTCACCGTTTATTTTGCTCAGTTTAATTTTACTGCTCTTCACCTCATCTAACTTGCTATCATGTACGAAGGTGAACATGAAATACTTGTGTGCAACCTGTGCTTGACGATGATGCCAAAATATCTTCCTCCAGTAGAACAATAAAGCTTATCAAACTTAATCTAATTGACTTAGTCTTTACTATGAGCCTTGCCTCGTGACAAAACGACAGATTGAAGGAAAAGGGAAGAGGATGGATTTAAAAATAAAAAAATTACCTTTATTTTACTAGGCAAGTCAGTTAAGAACAAATTCTTATTTTCAATGACGGCCTAGGAACAGTGGGTTAACTGCCTGTTCAGGGGCAGAACGACAGATTTGTACCTTGTCAGCTCAGGGATTCGAACTTGCAACCTTTCGGTTACTAGTTCAACGTTCTAACCACTAGGCTACCCTGCCGCCCCGGATAAAGAAGACATGAAGATCAGATTAAAGGCCAAGGGAATGTGGAAGAGAGAGATGGCTGAGAAGCAACATTTATATAGATTGTAGACCGTTGCTGCTGTTGTCAATGGAAAGGAGTCTTATTAGTGTGAAGAACCTACTGTAACCTTTAATCCTCAAACCTTACTCAAACACAAATCTTTACCCACACACTGACCCTGACTTAAACACCTACAAAATCTCAATTTAAACCCTAAATGCGCCCCGGGTGTATTTATACACTACCCAAAGTGTAATTAATAACTTCACCATGCTCAACAGGATTTTATTGTCAGCTTTTTTTCTCTTACATATCTACCAATAGGTGCCCTTTGCGAGGAATTTGAAAACCCCTCTGGTTTTTGTGGTTGAATCTGTGTTTTAAATTCATAAGTCTGTTTGTCCAATTTCTGTCCTGCTTGTGCTGCCCCTGGAACTGTAAGTGCTGTTTTTGTGAAGTGGAAACGTCTAGGAGCAACAACGGTCCAGCTGCAAAGTGGTAGGCCACACAAGCTCACAGAACTCGTCTGTCCTCGGTTGCAACGCTCACTACCGAGTTCCGTCAGCACAATAACTATTTGTCTGGAGATGAATGAAATGGGTTTCCATGGCTGAGCAGCCACACACAAGCCTAAAATCACCATGTGCAATGCCAAGCGTTGGCTGGAGTGGTGTACAGCTCAAAGGCATTGGACTCTGGAGCAGTAAAAACACGTTTGGTGGAGGAGGAACAATGGTCTGGGGCTGTTTTTCATGGTTCGGGCTAGGCCCCTTAGTTACAGTGAAGGGAAATCTTAACGCTACAGCATAAACTTACGTTCTAGACGATTCTGAGCTTCCAACTTTGTAGCAACAGTTTGGGGAAGGCCCTTTCCTGTTTCAGCATGACAGTGCCCCTGTGCACAAAGTGAGGTCCATACAGAAATGGTTTGTCGAGATCAGTGTGGAAGAACTTGACTGGCCCGCACAGAGCCCTGACCTCATCCCCATCGAACACCTTTGGCATGAATTGGAATGCTGACTGTGAGCCAGGCCTAATTGCCCAACATCAGTGCCCGAACTCACTAATGCTCTTGTGGCTGAATGGAAGCAAGTCCCTGCAGCAATGTTCCAACATCTAGTCTAAAGCTTTCCCAGAAGAGTGGAGGCGGTTTTAGCAGCAAAGGGAGGACCAATTCCATATTAATGCCTATTATTTTGGACTGAGATGTTCGACGAGCAGGTGTCCACATACTTTTGGTCATGTAAGGTATCTGGCACACACTTCACCTCCAAGCATGTGTAGCTGTCTCTCACCAAGGGCTTCGTTTTCAAACGGGGAAGCTGATTTTAAAATAGCCAACACCTTTGGGAGGATAGTTATAAACAATCACTGGCACAAGAATCTCAAATAACAGCAGGAGCAAATAGTCAGTATGCCTTCCCTCCCTGCTATCCAACCACTGGAAGCTCCTAAAGGCTTTGGTAACACTTCATCCAGGTATAATTCCTTAGAACTTCTTATAAGCATATTTGAGCCTTTACAATGTCTTATAAAAAGGCTTATAAATGTGTCTCCCAATGGATCAAACTGTCTGTTATTCCTACCATGGACGTGCTTATTAGGGTCAATAGTGCTTATGCATTTGAAGAGGGTGATCATAGAGCAGTGCATAAGGTGATTTGTGATGTCTCAAAATCACTTCAAAAGACACCTGCACTTCCACCTAGGCATGTAGCCTAGGTTAGGCTACGTTATTGTATAACTAAATGTTTCAGTGATTAAACTTCACATTAATTATTGCAATACATTTGACAACAACCTCTCTTTCAGATGTGGTACATTTCCATAAATGTAGCCTATTGGACAATTCACTCCAGCAGCCGACAACAATATAGACATTCCCTTTAAGGGGCAACCTTGGGGAACTCAGAAATTATTCTGATGTAAATGCATAGAATTCAATAGATTTTTAAAAAATCAAATGCAAAAGCACATGAGTTTAACAGGATCAATTAGGGCAAGCTATAGCCGTATCACGATTTTTTTAAACGAGCTTATTGCTGCATCTTCTTTTTGATGGTGGAAAAAAGGAGACCATCCCTTTAAATAAAACTTGATGATTCCATTAGAACGGCAGCAGCAGCAGCAGTGATACACGCAGCCGCCCAACCTGGCCGCAGCAAGATTGTTGAGCAACATTTTTTCCCCTTCTGTATGACACTGGTGCGATTTAAAACATTATTATATTTGTTTTATACATTGGATTCTTGGGAGGATAAACGAAACGTGTGACATAGAAGAACAATAGGAGAACGTGTTTGCGGTATTGGAGACACGGGTACTCTGGACGTTCATGAGGTGGACTTCGCCGCATTTGGTGGGCTGCTCCTAGCTTGGAAAATCCCACCACATATCCCTGACATTCATTCCAAACTCGACCTGTACGGTGAACTGTCACCGACGTAGATACATTTGAAAGGAAAAGCATGGAATAAAGCCTGACATCGAAGGAGTCCTGAAGAAAAGTAGTTTTTTTCTGGTGAAAAGTAGTCCACTGCTTGTTTTAAATAACCTATTCATTATTAAGTAGCCTAGGAGAGGCATAGCCTACTCTTACAACTCATCACAAGATGTCTGTTCCGGTAAGTCTTATTTAAAGGTTCGATTTTAAATTTGGCATGAACTTTTGTTGACTACACATAGTCAGCGATACAATGTGGCCAAGTGTAATTTCCTTTGCTGCTCTGGCATTTGAAATGCACTAGGCTATGTGTCAGTGATGAGTATGCTACGTCTCGTGTATTACTTTTGTAGTATAATTGTAATACCACTGTTATAATGATATGAGATATGTATTTTCAATGTTTCTCTAATTTGTAAAAATGTCCACACTAGGAGTGCAAGCTCCAACGCACACTGCTAGCTGTCAGGCTGTTGGCAAACTGTCAAATTGGACTTGTAGGAGTGCCAACGTTGCAGCCTGAGTTTGAAAGTAAAGTTGAAACTTTACTGCAATTATGTAACCACCTGTATAGTTTGAGTCTAAGGCCAAACGTATTGGACTTGGACACTTCAACATGTTTGTAGTGATTATGAAGTTATGTGAATAGGATCAGGAATATGCAGTTTTGCTGGAGACCATTTTTGCTTTCTGTTGTCTTTTTTCTGTTGTGTTTCCTGTTGCCTTGCACCATTAATCCAACAGCCTGCAAATCAGTAAATAGCCCAATTGTGTACCCCTAATCATATCAAAAGGTACCAGTTCCATCCTTTGATTTGTATTTGGGTGGTGTACTGTAGGTGTGTGTAGATATTCAGGATATGACTGTTCCCCTTGGCTAAGCACTGTTCTATCTAGCTTGGCATGTGTTGTTATGCACACAGATAAAACAGCGTGCTCTAACCTGTGTGAAGATTCCTTCGGCAATACACATCTCAACCCTAGCAGTTTGTGAAGAGATTCCAAGTTTGTGTATCTTGCTGCTTGAAATTCAGAACTCATTGTTTTCCCTGTCAGGCTTAGGGAGTAAAATGTGCTGATTACAGGGTTGTCTCCTAAACACTGAGATATATGGAGGCATCTTTGCATGTAGATCATCTGGAGACATGATATATACCATTTTATGAACTGGGTGGTTCGAGCCATGCTGATTGGCTAAAAGCCATGGTATAACAGACCTAATACCACGGGTATGACAAACATTTATTTTTGCTGCTCTAATTATGTTGGTGACCAGTTTATAATAGCAATAAGGCACCTTGGGGGTTTGTGGTATATTGCCAATATACCACGGCTAAGGGCTGTATCCAGGCACTCCGTGTTACGTCTGGCATAAGAACAGCCCTTAGCCGTGGTATATTGGCAATATACCACAAACCCCCACACCCCTTCGTGCCTTATTGCTTAAATCACCCATGCTTATAGCCTCATTCAATTACAGCGATGTAAATGTGTAATGAACAAGCGTTATTTCCTTGTTTGCTTTGCTAAGTGTTTGAGCACATTATGAATCACTAACTGTATTAGGCTACACTTTTAGAAAAAACGGTTATATCCAGAACCTAAAAGGGTTCTTCAGCTGTCCTCATAGGAGAACCCTTTGAATAACTATTTTTGGTTCCACGTAGAGCACTTTGGGTTCCAGGTAGAACCCTTTCCACACAGGGTTCTACATGGAACCCAAAAGGGCTCTACCTGCAACCAAAAAGGGTTCTACCTTGAACTAAAAGGGTTCTCCTTTGGGGACAGATGAAGATCCCTTTTTCCTAAGAGTGTATGTATTATACTCTTGAGTAGGACTGTGTTTGGTTTGTACATATGTTTTTACCCTCAGCGACTGTAGCTACTCTGCGCTGTATTCAACAAACACAGTCCAGATTGCAAATCCCATGCCTTGCGGCCCGGGTTTGATGGCAACAGCTGCTGTTCTCTGTGCAGACAGGATGACGAGTCTCCTAAACACCATCGGTAAACCCAGCACTGTAATGACTCCCTCATATCCATGCCAACTAGTCTGAGCCCCTTCACCTGGCTGCCACACATGTCACTGGGAAATCAAAGACAAACAGACAGGGCCATGGTATGACTGTCCACCTAACCCAGTGGACAAATCATTCTTGCACACTTTTCTATTGCGTAGATATCATTTAAGATTTCCCATAGAAATCAAGTTAGATATGGGGGTGTTTTGGAAGATGGCTGGTGTATAACAGCTCATTTCCATTTGTACACTACTATTATTGCGGTAATAGTGTAGTAACATTGTTATTACAATGTTATAGCTGTCAATATAACATCTGCTATAGGCTACATTTTAGTCTGTATCGTCTTATTGGGAATGCAGATTTTTCAACGCATCCGATGTTGTTGCTTGGGTGATGGGTGTATTCCCTCGATGGCCTGCCAGAATTCTAATAGACTGGGAGTCCCCGTGGAGAGTATCCTCCTGCTGTATTTGATGGGTTAATTCCTCCAGTCAACCATATTATGAGGGAAATTAAACTGATGTTTGGATGGGATCAGCCCATAGAGTTAAGCATGCTTAGGTGAACATGAAGTCCCAGTTGGCTAGTAGCAGGGGTCCCAATGTTCCAACGCTGCAAGGCTTAGATGCTAAACACCCTGTCATTCACCATTCACATCTGTGGCTTTTTAGTCATCCCTCCTTTGATATTATGCATTTAACATTTGCAGGTTGTAATCCACTGATTTACTATACGTAGAATATAATAGCATCAATTGTTTTCCCAGTGTTTTATTTTCATGCTACATGTACTGTATATAGGTTGCTACATTACATTACATTTAAGTCATTTAGCAGACGCTCTTATCCAGAGCGACTTACAAATTGGTGCATTCACCTTATGACATCCAGTGGAGCAGCCACTTTACAATAGTGCATCTAAAACTTTTAAGGGGGGGGGGTGAGAAGGATTACTTTATCCTATCCTAGGCTATTACTATTATAGTTTACAGTGTAGCATGCTTGAATGTCCTGAATACAGTACAATGAGACATATAGACAGATATAAAATCAAATCAAAGTTTATTTGTCACGTCCGCCGAATACAACAGGTGTAAACCTTACAGGGAAATGCTTACTTACAGGCTCGTGTGTGTGTGTGTGTGTGTGTGTGTGTGTGTGTGTGTGTAGGTAAGTAAGTAAAGAAATAAAACAATAGTAGAAAGACATTTGAAAAAAGAGTAGCAAGGCTTTATACAGACACCTGTTAGTCAGGCTTATTGAGGTAGTATGTACATGTAGGTATCGTTAAAGTGACTGTGCATATATGATGAACAGAGAGTAGCAGAAGCATAAAAGAGGGGTTGGCAGGTGGTGGGACACAATGCAAATAGCCCAGTTAGCCAATGTGCGGGAGCACTGGTTGGTCGGCTCAATTGAGGTAGTATGTACATGAATGTATAGTTAAAGTGAATAAGCATATAAGATAAACAGAGAATAGCAGCAGCGTAAAAGAGGGGTTCGGGATGGGGCACACAATGCAAATAGTCCGGGTAACCAGTGGTTACCTGCTCAGGAGTCTTATGGCTTGGGGGTAAAAACTGTTGAGAAGCATTTTGGCCTAGACCTGGCACTCCGGGTACCGCTTGCCATGCGGGAGTAGAGAGAACAGTTTATGACTGGGGTGGCTGGGGTCTTTGACAATTTTTAGGGCCTTCCTCTGACACCGCCTGGTGTAGAGGTCCTGGATGGCAGGCAGCTTTGCCCCAGTGATGTACTGGGCCGTGTGCACTAACCTCTGAAGTGCCTTGCGGTCGGAGGCCGAGCAATTGCCGTACCAGGCAGTGATGCAACCATGCTCTCGATGTTGCAGCTGTAGAACCTTTTGAGGATCTCAGGGCCCATGCCAAATCTTTTTAGTTTCCTGAGGGGGAATAGGCTTTGTCGTGCCCTCTTCATGTCTTGGTGTGTTTGGACCAATCTAGTTTGTTGTTGATGTGGACACCAAGGAATTTGAAGCTCTCAACCTGCCTCACTACAGCCCCGTCAATGAGAATGGGGACGTGCTCGGTGCTCCTTTTCCTGTAGTCCACAATCATCTCCTTAGTCTTGCTCCCTATAGGCTGTCTCGTCGTTGTCGGTGATCAGGCCTACCACTGTTGTGTCGTCTACAAACTTATATACATGAATGCATGCAGCCGTATGTACAGGCATTCATAACATGCCATGAATTGATGTGGCCTATTGAGAATGTAGCACCTCTACCAGAGTACAGAGTATTCTTATCTTTAATATGAGCTCAGTTTCCCCAAGGGCACATCTCCGCTCAGCTGCAGTCTCTCTCGCCCCTCCCTCCCTCCCTCCCTCCCTCCCTCCCTCCCTCCCTCCCTCCCTCCCTCCCTCCCTCCTTGCCAGCAGCCATGCAATGTAGGACACAAGGGGGTTAAATGGGACGTCTGCCGGGGCTCTATCGACAGCCCTCATATCTCCCTCTCAGAAGCCTGACATTTGACGCTTGTCATAGATGATGCTCCACATACATATTCATAATTTGGTGCATTTCCATAACGCCTATCAGGCTCTGGCTATTTGTATGGGCAACATTTAGCCATCAGCCTCCCTTCCTTCTTTGTGTCTATCACATGTAAATCTCTATTCTACTAGATAGGTACACATAACTCACAGCAAATGCATTATTACCCAGGAGGTGAGGTTGCTTATAAGTCATCTAAAATGCATAGAATACAATGTACTACAACAGTGCAACCAGCTACCATCAACCAGTTGATGTAGCCTATTTGTAATTCAGACACACACACATGCATGTATATATCCACACAGGCATTGAAACACGCACACACAGTCACACACACACTCAGACACAACCTCTCTTCCAAGGGAAGCCAGGCTTCCCCAAAAACTGACCAGGAGAAAAAAACTGAAATAAATGGTCTTTTGTCTGTCTGTGTTTCATCATTTCCCCACAATTCACAAGAGGCTGAATGTATGGTCCTGGAGTACCAAAGAAAGTATCAAGGGAAGCCTGTTAGTTGAAATTGTCCCTTTCCTCAATTAGCCATGGATGGAGATAAGGATTTGATTTGGACTTGTGGTTTTACTTCATTCTTGTTACTGGACAATGATTATATGATTATAACGGTGATTCTGATCCAACCATAAATTCATACATTGTGTCCCTGGCCTGTATGCCCCTGGCCTGTGTGCCCCTGGCCTGTATGCCCCTGGCCTGTATGCCCCTGGCCTGTATGCCCCTGGCCTGTGTGCCCCTGGCCTGTATGCCCCTGGCCTGTATGCCCCTGGCCTGTGTGCCCCTGGCCTGTATGCCCCTGGCCTGTATGCCCCTGGCCTGTATGCCCCTGGCCTGTATGCCCCTGGCCTGTGTGCCCCTGGCCTGTGTGCCCCTGGCCTGTATGCCCCTGGCCTGTATGCCCCTGGCCTGTATGCCCCTGGTTAACTAGCTGGCTCATCATTGCCCATGAAAGGAAGTTAGGCTAGTGAGCAAGCATTTTAGCCAGGACAACAACAACTGAAAGCATGTAGTCTACTGTATGACAGAGTCATAGACAGTTTCGGCGACATGAAAGAGAACATGATAGCATTGGAGTTTCTCTACAAGTAAGGTGAGTCAACATGTTTTTTGTACTCGCGCACGCGTGCACACACACACACACACACACACACACACACACACACACACACACACGCACACACTGACTGAGGAAGTATCTTAATCCAGCAGTCAGCTGACACATCAATTTGTTTACAACTGACAGCTCAGGAGATATTATCATATTTATGCTATAAACAGCTGCAGGTAGAAATATGAATAAACATTTAAGCATACATATGTAAACTGCCACATGTCTCTTTTTCCCTAAATATACCATCATCAGGTGTCAATGGACCACACATAGCAACTGTTCATCATTCAGTTATTTTCTATTCCAATAGCACTGTACACTGAAATGGTGTTCTGATGCTATCTAGTCATCCTATCCAGGGTCTTATAGATTTCAGTAATGGTATTGACTATTGCGTGTCTATCATCAGTCAGCCACAGCTGACCTACTAATACCAAGGACCCATCCACAGTCAGCCTGTCATATGAATCTCCACTAAAGGCCATGTCTTGTGACTGGTTGGTTTTATCTGATCTACAGCTAATACGTCTTGCTTGACTTTTCTCCTTCCATCGTTGAACTGCCAGTATTTCAGGGAGAAGAGGTAGCATCAGCCTTTCTGAAAAGCTAGCCCCTGTGGCTAAGAGGAGAGCAATAGAGCAGAGCAGTGTGTGTGGTGGGACTGGGGCTGTGTGGAGTCTGTCCTCACTCACGCTCAAACAGTCAGACACACAATGGAGGAGCAGAGCCACTGCTGCATGCCAGAACATTCCTGCTCCAACGGTCCCTGGGGAATTCACTTTTCTCACTCTGCTCACTCACTGAAGAGAGACTGTGTGTGTGTGTGTGTGTGTGTGTGTGTGTGTGTGTGTGTGTGTGTGTGTGTGTGCGTGTGCGTGCGCGCGGGCGGGCGTACGAGAGAGAGAGAGATTCTGCAAGAAGATTGAGTATTGGTTCGTACCTACATGTATGTGGGTTTTAGAGGAGAGTGTGTGTAAAGGGGTGTGTAGATATGTGTGGGACATTGAATGAGTGTGTGTGTGGGAGAGCTACCCTATGTATGTGAGCTTACATTCTTCTACTGTCCTCCATCAACCCTTGTCACAATGCAGTATGTGTGTGATCATCTGGTATCTTGTGGGAGGACTGTGTACATACTTATGTATATGTGTGCATCGTTTGTGCATGTTTAATATTTTTTTTTTACCAGGCTAGTCAATTAAGAACAAATGATTATTTACAATGATGGACTGGCAAGAGGCAAAAGGCCTCCAGTGGGACGGTGGCTGGGTTTAAAAAAGCACAACAACAAAAGACAATGGAAGACAAAACTGACAATACAGATCGAAGCTACTGGCAACAGCACAAATACAACAGCAAGCAAACAGAGGGATGTGTGTGTGAAGTAAAACAACATGCTTCCTTACATAAGGCATTGCAAGTACTTGCGCGTGTGTGTGAAACCTTCTGAGTCAGTGTGGGAATGCTCAGTAATGAATAGCACTGTGTGCTGAAATTCCGTTCTGTGCGTGTACATCCTTATATGTGTTAAACCCTCTGTCTGAGAAAGTGTGTGAATGCTCAGCAGTGTGATTCTCTGTCAGTCTATGTGGTGGTGGACTGGCAGCAGCAGTCATGTATTTCTCAGCCAGGACTCTGTAGCTATTGCTGTTATTTATTATCTTGGCTATTTCTAGTAGCAAACGCCACTATTTGGCGTCTCTCCCTCAATCTCTTTCTTTTTCTGTTCTTCTCTGTTCTCTTCATCCCTATCCATCATTCTAGCCATCTCCCTCCTCCTCTCCTCCTCCCTCCTTCTCTCCCCCCTCATCTCCTCCTCTCTCCTTCTCTCCTCCTCCCACCCTCTCTCCTTCCCTTTCTCCTCCTTCTCTCCGCTTCTCACCCTCTCTCCTCTCCTCCTCCCACCCTTCTCCTCCCTCGTCGCCTCCTCTCTCCTTCTCTCCTCCTCCCACCCTTTCTTCTCCTCCCTCGTCTCCTCCTCCCACCCTTTCTCCTACTCTCCTCCTCTCGTCCTCCCTCCTTCTCTCCTCCCTCGTCTCCTCCTCCCTCCTTCTCTTCTCCTCCCTCATCTTCTCCTCCCTCATCTCCTCCTCCTACCCTCTCTCCTCCTCTCTTCTTCTCTCCTCCTCTTCTTCTCCCACCCTTTCTTCTCCTCCCTCATCTTCTCCTCCCTCCTTCTCTCCCCCTCCCACCCTCCTTCCTTCTCTCCTCCCCATCTGCTGTTCTTTCCATGTTTATCCCATAATCTTCTTATTCCAGTTTCTTCCTCTTTGTCTTGGTTAATGATGGGCAGTACAACCTTTGTCTTGGTATAGGATGGACAGTACAGCGTTTGTCTTGGTTAATGATGGGCTGTACAGCCTTTGTCTTGGTTAATGATGGGCAGTACAGCCTTTGTCTTGGTTAATGATGGGCTGTACAGCCTTTGTCTTGGTTAATGATGGGCTGTACAGCCTTTGTCTTGGTTAATGATGGGCAGTACAGCCTTTGTCTTGGTTAATGATGGGCTGTACAGCCTTTGTCATGGTTAATGATGGGCAGTACAACCTTTGTCTTGGTATAGGATGGACAGTACAGCGTTTGTCTTGGTTAATGATGGGCTGTACAGCCTTTGTCATGGTTAATGATGGGCAGTACAACCTTTGTCTTGGTATAGGATGGACAGTACAGCGTTTGTCTTGGTTAATGATGGGCTGTACAGCCTTTGTCTTGGTTAATGATGGGCAGTACAGCCTTTGTCTTGGTGATGGGCTGTAATGATGATGGGCTGTACAGCCTTTGTCTTGGTTAATGATGGGCAGTACAGCCTTTGTCTTGGTTAATGATGGGCAGTACAGCCTTTGTCTTGGTTAATGATGGGCAGTACAGCTTTTGTCTTGGTTAATGATGGGCAGTACAGCCTTTGTCTTGGTTAATGATGGGCAGTACAGCGTTTGTCTTGGTTAATGATGGGCAGTACAGCCTTTGTCTTGGTATAGGATGGGCAGTACAGCGTTTGTCTTGGTTAATGATGGGCTGTACAGCCTTTGTCTTGGTTAATGATGGGCAGTACAGCCTTTGTCTTGGTTAATGATGGGCAGTACAGCCTTTTTCTTGGTTAATGATGGGCAGTACAGCCTTTGTCTTGGTTAATGATGGGCAGTACAGCCTTTGTCTTGGTATAGGATGGGCAGTACAGCGTTTGTCTTGGTTAATGATGGGCAGTACAGCCTTTGTCTTGATATGTGATGGGCTGTACAACCTTTGTCTTGGTATGTGATGGGCTTTACAGTATGCAGTGTATTGGTCAGTGCGGGAAAGGGAAAGGGGGATACCTAGTCAGTTGTACAACTGAATCCATTAAACTGAAATGTGTCTTCTGCATTTAACCCAACCCCTCTGAATCGGAGCGGTGCAGGGGGGGGCTGCCTTAATCAACATCCAGGTCAACGGCGCCCGGGGAACAGTGGGTTAACTGCCTTGCTCAGGAGCAGAATGGCAGATTTTTGCCTTGTCAGCTCTGGGATTTGATCCAGCAACCTTTCACTGGCCTAACGCTCCTACCCGCCAGGCTACCTGCCACCCTTATACAACTCAGTGTGAGACCCAAGCAGTTATCTTCTCATTTCAAAGCCTGGTGTCATTTTCCTCACACTGTCTCCTGGTTTGTCCCCAGTGATCTGGCCTAGAAAGACAGCACTGGATTTCAGCCCTGTTGTCAGAAGTATTATGCCTTCCCTCCCAGGGAAAATCACCATCACAAAACACAATCCCGCACTCACCTCCCTGAGGAGAAGTCCTTACTTATGCTTTTATATTGTCCTGTTTGATATGAGCCTGTGAGAATGTGGGCCACGCTGAGGCAGAGATGGCTTCCCACAGAGTTGTGACCTCCTGATGAGAGAGAGAGAGCGAGAGAGAGAGCGAGAGAGAGAGACTCCTAACCTCCTGCCAAATGTATGACCATATTAGAGACACATATCCCTCAGATTACACAGATCCACCAAGAATTCAAAAACAAATCAAATTTTGATAAACCCCCATATCTATTGGGTGAAATACCACAGTGTGCCATCACAGCAGCAATATTTGTGACCTGTTGCCACAAGAAAAGGGCAACTAGTGAAGAACAAACACCATTGTAAATACAACCCATATTTATGTTTATTTATTTTCCCTTTTGTACTTTTGTAAGTCGCTCTGGATAAGAGCGTCTGCTAAATGACTTAAATGTAAATGTAAATGTACTTTAACCATTTGCACATCGTTACAACACTGTATATAGACACAATATGACATTTGAAATGTCTTTATTCGTTTGGAACTTCTGTGAGTGTAATGTTTACTGTTCATTTGTACTGTTTATTTCACTTTTGTATATTATCTCTTCACTTGCTTTGGCAATGTTAACATATGTTTCCCATGTCAATAAAGCCCCTTGAATTGAATTGAATTGATATTCCTCTGTGGCCTTTATAAGAGCCATAATGAAACCCAGGGTTTCTCAGTGCCTTCTGGTTAGACTGTCAGAGCATAATAACCCCTCCACGTTGTTTCACTGCTCTCTAAATCACATCATCTCATTATGTGTTTCTCGTTAGCCGTGCATACTTGTCTTCATGACAGGGGGAGAGAGTGGTATGTTTGTGTCAGTGTGATGTGCATATGCGGGTGTCAAGAACAGTATGTTGGTGCACATTTTTTTTGCTCGATGCTATATGTGTGAGGTAAGTGAGGGTCAAATTGAGCAGCTGTGAGACAGACAGACAGACAGGCAAGAGCGTGTGTGTATTGTGTCTGTTCCTTCTGCCAAAGCATCCCGTCCCTGGCTTCGTAAATCTCCTGGCTGATCTGCGTTGTGGCGCTGTTAATGGCCGCCCATCGATCACGCTCACGTGTGCATTATCGCCAACGTGGTTAGGTGCAGGCTTAGCGACTTATTTCGCTGGAAATTGGCCAGTCAATTTGGCAGAGAAGGACAGCGCTGGTCCAGAGAATTGATCATCATTTGAAATGCAAAGCTGTTGGCAGCATAAACGAGTGTGCGAGTGAAAGGGTCAACTGAAGAGCATGAGCTGGAGAGAGGGGGATGGGGATGGGGAAGGAGAGAGAGAGGGGATGGGGATGGGGAAGGAGAGAGAGATGGGGATGGGGAAGGAGAGAGAGAGGGGATGGGGAAGGAGAGAGAGAGAGAGGAGGATGGAGAGAGGGGATGGGGAAGGAGAGAGAGAGGAGGATGGAGAGAGGGGGATGGGATGGGGAAGGAGAGAGAGAGGGGATGGGGAAGGAGAGAGAGAGAGGGGGATGGGGATGGGGAAGGAGAGAGAGAGGGGGGATGGGATGGGGAAGGAGAGAGAGATGGGGATGGGGAAGGAGAAGAGAGAGAGGGGGGGATGGGGAAGGAGAGAGAGAGGGGGATGGGATGGGGAAGGAGAGAGAGATGGGGATGGGGAAGGAGAGAGAGAGGGGGATGGGGAAGGAGAGAGAGAGGGGGATGGGGAAGGAGAGAGAGAGAGAGGAGGATGGAGAGAGGGGGATGGGGAAGGAGAGAGAGAGGAGGATGGAGAGAGGGGGATGGGATGGGGAAGGAGAGAGAGAGGGGATGGGGAAGGAGAGAGAGAGGGGGATGGGGAAGGAGAGAGAGATGGGGGTGGGGATGGGGAAGGAGAGAGAGAGAGAGGAGGATGGAGAGAGGGGGATGGGGAAGGAGAGAGAGAGGAGGATGGGGATGGGGAAGGAGAGGAGGATGGAGAGAGGGTGTAGGGAGGAGAGGGGAGTAGTTAAGGGCATGTGTAATCGAGTACTCGAACGGACCTCAAAACTCGACCTTTAATCAGAGATACAATTTTTTTCTAATTCTGTACAGCTATTTAGTGGAATGTGCTTTGAAATTCTGTCTGGAAGATGTTCATTTGCTATGACTCTAGTGTTCCATTTGTACATGTGCATTTGTGGGGCACGACATCAAAGAAACCAAGGTAGGCATTAATTGCACAGTTCCATAATTCCCTTTCCCCTCCATGTCTCACTCACTCAATTGCATTCCGAGCGCACCCTCTACACACATGTGCCGAGTTCGCACACAAGCTCCCATTAGGCCTACAGAAATAAATGTATCTAACTGATGGGACACAAGCTCCCATTAGGCCTACATAAATACATGTCTCTAACTGATGGGACACAAGCTCCCATTAGGCCAACAGAAATAAATGTATCTAACTGATAGGACACAAGCTCCCATTAGGCCTACATAAATACATGTCTCTAACTGATGGGACACAAGCTCCCATTAGGCCTACAGAAATAAATGTCTCTAACTGATGGGACACAAGCTCCCATTAGGCCTACAGAAATACATGTCTCTAACTGATGGGACACAAGCTCCCATTAGGCCTACAGAAATACATGTCTCTAACTGATGGGACACAAGCTCCCATTAGGCCTACAGAAATACATGTCTCTAACTGATGGGAAAAGCTCCCATTAGTACAGAAATCTAACTGATGGGACACAAGCTCCCATTAGGCCTACAGAAATACATGTCTCTAACTGATGGGACACAAGCTCCCATTAGGCCTACAGAAATAAATGTATCTAACTGATGGGACACAAGCTCCCATTAGGGCACAGAAATAAATGTCTCTAACTGATGGGACACAAGCTCCCATTAGGCCTACAGAAATACATGTCTCTAACTGATGGGACACAAGCTCCCATTAGGCCTACAGAAATAAATGTCTCTAACTGATGGGACACAAGCTGTCCCATTAGGCCTACAGAAATACATGTCTCTAACTGATGGGACACAAGCTCCCATTAGGCCTACAGAAATAAATGTCTCTAACTGATGGGACACAAGCTCCCATTAGGCCTACAGAAATAAATGTCTCTAACTGATGGGACACAAGCTCCCATTAGGCCTACAGAAATACATGCTCTAACTGATGGGACACATTAGGCCTACAGAAATACATGTCTCTAACTGATGGGACACAAGCTCCCATTAGGCCTACAGAAATAAATGTCTCTCTAACTGATGGGACACAAGCTCCCATTAGGCCTACAGAAATAAATGTCTCTAACTGATGGGACACAAGCTCCCATTAGGCCTAAAATAAATGTCTCTAACTGATGGGACACAAGCTCCCATTAGGCCTACAGAAATAAATGTCTCTAACTGATGGGACACAAGCTCCCATTAGGCCTACAGAAATAAATGTCTCTAACTGATGGGACACAAGCTCCCATTAGGCCTACAGAAATAAATGTCTCTAACTGATGGGACACAAGCTCCCATTAGGCCTACAGAAATAAATGTATCTATGGGACACAAGCTCCCATTAGGCCTACAGAAATAAATGTCTCTAACTGATGGGACACAAGCTCCCATTAGGCCTACAGAAATAAATGTCTCTAACTGATGGGACACAAGCTCCCATTAGGCCTACAGAAATAAATGTCTCTAACTGATGGGACACAAGCTCCCATTAGGCCTACAGAAATAAATGTATCTAACTGATGGGACACAAGCTCCCATTAGGCCTACAGAAATACATGTATCTAACTGATGGGACACAAGCTCCCATTAGGCCTACAGAAATAAATGTATCTAACTGATGGGACACAAGCTCCCATTAGGCCTACAGAAATAAATGCCTCTAACTGATGGGACACAAGCTCCCATTAGGCCTACATAAATACATGTCTCTAACTGATGGGATACAAGCTCCCATTAGGCCTACATAAATAAATGTCTCTAACTGATGGGACACAAGGTCCCATTAGGCCCACATAAATAAATGTCTCTAACTGATGGGACACAAGCTCCCATTAGGCCTACAGAAATAAATGTCTCTAACTGATGGGACACAAGCTCCCATTAGGCCTACAGAAATAAATGTATCTAACTGATGGGACACAAGCTCCCATTAGGCCTACAGAAATACATGTCTCTAACTGATGGGATACAAGCTCCCATTAGGCCTACAGAAATACATGTCTCTAACTGATGGGACACAAGCTCCCATTAGGCCTACATAAATAAATGTCTCTAACTGATGGGACACAAGCTCCCATTAGGCCTACATAAATAAATGTCTCTAACTGATGGGATACAAGCTCCCATTAAGCCTACATAAATAAATGTATCTAACAGATGGGACACAAGCTCCCATTAGGCCTACAGAAATAAATGTCTCTAACTGATGGGACACAAGCTCCTATTAGGCCTACAGAAATACATGTCTCTAACTGATGGGACACAAGCTCCTATTATGCCTACAGAAATACATGTCTCTAACTGATGGGACACAAGCTCCCATTAGGCCTACATAAATAAATGTCTCTAACTGATGGGACACAAGCTCCCATTAGGCCTACATAAATAAATGTCTCTAACTGATGGGACACAAGCTCCTATTAGGCCTACAGAAATACATGTCTCTAACTGATGGGACACAAGCTCCTATTAGGCCTACAGAAATAAATGTCTCTAACTGATGGGACACAAGCTCCCATTAGGCCTACATAAATAAATGTCTCTAACTGATGGGACACAAGCTCCTATTAGGCCTACAGAAATACATGTCTCTAACTGATGGGACACAAGCTCCTATTAGGCCTACAGAAATAAATGTCTCTAACTGATGGGACACGAGCTCCTAGTAGGCCTACAGAAATACATGTCTCTAACTGATGGGACACAAGCTCCCATTAGGCCTACAGAAATAAATGTCTCTAACTGATGGGACACAAGCTCCTATTAGGCCTACAGAAATACATGTCTCTAACTGATGGGACACAAGCTCCTATTAGGCCTACAGAAATACATGTCTCTAACTGATGGGACACAAGCTCCCATTAGGCCTACATAAATAAATGTCTCTAACTGATGGGACACAAGCTCCCATTAGGCCTACAGAAATAAATGTCTCAAACTGATGGGACACAAGCTCCCATTAGGCCTACAGAAATAAATGTCTCTAAGTGATGGGACACAAGCTCCCATTAGGCCTACAGAAATAAATGTATCTAACTGATGGGATACAAACTCCCATTAGGGCTACAGAAATACATGTCTCTAACTGATGGGACACAAGCTCCCATTAGGCCTACAGAAATACATGTCTCTAACTGATGGGATACAAGCTCCCATTAGGCCTACAGAAATACATGTCTCTAACTGATGGGACACAAGCTCCCATTAGGCCTACAGAAATACATGTCTCTAACTGATGGGACACAAGCTCCCATTAGGCCTACAGAAATACATGTCTCTAACTGATGGGACTAACGAGCTCCTATTAGGCCTACAGAAATACATGTCTCTAACTGATGGGACACAAGCTCCCATTAGGCCTACAGAAATACATGTCTCTAACTGATGGGACTAACAAGCTCCTATTAGGCCTACAGAAATACATGTCTCTAACTGATGGGACACAAGCTCCCATTAGGCCTACAGAAATAAATGTCTCTAACTGATGGGACACAAGCTCCTATTAGGCCTACAGAAATAAATGTCTCTAACTGATGGGACACAAGCTCCTATTAGGCCTACAGAAATAAATGTCTCGAACTGATGGGACACGAGCTCCTATTAGGCCTACAGAAATACATGTCTCTAACTGATGGGACACAAGCTCCTATTAGGCCTACAGAAATACATGTCTCTAACTGATGGGACACAAGCTCCCATTAGGCCTACATAAATAAATGTCTCTAACTGATGGGACACAAGCTCCTATTAGGCCTACAGAAATAAATGTCTCTAACTGATGGGACACAAGCTCCTATTAGGCCTACAGAAATAAATGTCTCTAACTGATGGGACACGAGCTCCTATTAGGCCTACAGAAATACATGTCTCTAACTGATGGGACACAAGCTCCCATTAGGCCTACAGAAATAAATGTCTCTAACTGATGGGACACAAGCTCCTATTAGGCCTACAGAAATACATGTCTCTAACTGATGGGACACAAGCTCCCATTAGGCCTACAGAAATAAATGTCTCTAACTGATGGGACACAAGCTCCCATTAGGCCTACAGAAATAAATGTCTCTAACTGATGGGACACAAGCTCCCATTAGGCCTACAGAAATAAATGTCTCTAAGTGATGGGACACAAGCTCCCATTAGGCCTACAGAAATAAATGTCTCTAACTGATGGGACACAAGCTCCCATTAGGCCTACATAAATAAATGTATCTAACTGATGGGATACAAGCTCCCATTAGGGCTACAGAAATACATGTCTCTAACTGATGGGACACAAGCTCCCATTAGGCCTACAGAAATACATGTCTCTAACTGATGGGATACAAGCTCCCATTAGGCCTACAGAAATACATGTCTCTAACTGATGGGACACAAGCTCCCATTAGGCCTACAGAAATACATGTCTCTAACTGATGGGACACAAGCTCCCATTAGGCCTACAGAAATACATGTCTCTAACTGATGGGACTAACAAGCTCCTATTAGGCCTACAGAAATACATGTCTCTAACTGATGGGACACAAGCTCCCATTAGGCCTACAGAAATACATGTCTCTAACTGATGGGACACAAGCTCCCATTAGGCCTACATAAATACATGTCTCTAACTGATGGGACACAAGCTCCCATTAGGCCTACAGAAATACATGTCTCTAACTGATGGGACACAAGCTCCCTTTAGGCCTACATAAATACATGTATCTAACTGATGGGACTAACAAGCTCCTATTAGGCCTACAGAAATACATGTCTCTAACTGATGGGATACAAGCTCCCATTAGGCCTACAGAAATACATGTCTCTAACTGATGGGACACAAGCTCCCATTAGGCCTACAGAAATACATGTCTCTAACTGATGGGACACAAGCTCCCATTAGGCCTACAGAAATACATGTCTCTAACTGATGGGACACAAGCTCCCATTAGGCCTACAGAAATACATGTATCTAACTGATGGGACACAAGCTCCCATTAGGCCTACAGAAATACATGTCTCTAACTGATGGGACACAAGCTCCCATTAGGTCTACAGAAATACATGTCTCTAACTGATGGGACACAAGCTCCCATTAGGCCTACAGAAATACATGTCTCTAACTGATGGGACACAAGCTCCCATTAGGCCTACATAAATAAATGTCTCTAACTGATGGGATACAAGCTCCCATTAGGGCTACAGAAATACATGTCTCTAACTGATGGGACACAAGCTCCCATTAGGCCTACAGAAATACATGTCTCTAACTGATGGGATACAAGCTCCCATTAGGCCTACAGAAATACATGTCTCTAACTGATGGGACACAAGCTCCCATTAGGCCTACAGAAATACATGTCTCTAACTGATGGGACACAAGCTCCCATTAGGCCTACAGAAATAAATGTCTCTAACTGATGGGACACAAGCTCCCATTAGGCCTACAGAAATACATGTCTCTAACTGATGGGACACAAGCTCCCATTAGGCCTACAGAAATACATGTCTCTAACTGATGGGACACAAGCTCCCATTAGGCCTACATAAATACATGTCTCTAACTGATGGGACACAAGCTCCCATTAGGCCTACAGAAATACATGTCTCTAACTGATGGGACACAAGCTCCCATTAGGCCTACATAAATACATGTCTCTAACTGATGGGACACAAGCTCCCATTAGGCCTACAGAAATACATGTCTCTAACTGATGGGACACAAGCTCCCATTAGGCCTACATAAATACATGTATCTAACTGATGGGACTAACAAGCTCCTATTAGGCCTACAGAAATACATGTCTCTAACTGATGGGATACAAGCTCCCATTAGGCCTACAGAAATACATGTCTCTAACTGATGGGACACAAGCTCCCATTAGGCCTACAGAAATACATGTCTCTAACTGATGGGACACAAGCTCCTATTAGGCCTACATAAATAAATGTATCTAACTGATGGGACACAAGCTCCCATTAGGCCTACAGAAATACATGTCTCTAACTGATGGGACACAAGCTCCCATTAGGCCTACAGAAATACATGTCTCTAACTGATGGGACACAAGCTCCCATTAGGCCTACAGAAATACATGTCTCTAACTGATGGGACACAAGCTCCCATTAGGCCTACAGAAATACATGTCTCTAACTGATGGGACACAAGCTCCCATTAGGTCTACAGAAATACATGTCTCTAACTGATGGGACACAAGCTCCCATTAGGCCTACAGAAATACATGTCTCTAACTGATGGGACACAAGCTCCCATTAGGCTTACATAAATAAATGTCTCTAACTGATGGGACACAAGCTCCCATTAGGCCTACATAAATAAATGTCTCTAGCTGATGGGACACAAGCTCCCATTAGGCCTACATAAATAAATGTCTCTAACTGATGGGACACAAGCTCCCATTAGGCCTACAGAAATACATGTCTCTAACTGATGGGACACAAGCTCCCATTAGGCCTACAGAAATAAATGTCTCTAACTGATGGGACACAAGCTCCCATTAGGCCTACAGAAATACATGTCTCTAACTGATGGGATACAAGCTCCCATTAGGCCTACAGAAATACATGTCTCTAACTGATGGGACTAACAAGCTACATTCTTTCCCGATAGTTTTATCACAAATGTTAAATGGACTGGTTGATTGAAGTAAGGAAATATGTGTTCCAAAAATGAGCTAGAGTTTTGGAATAATTGGATCTTGTCTATTTTCTGCTTAGGTTACTTTGCAAACTGCTGTTACCATTATGAATTGGTGAGCTTAGGATATAACCCCCCTAAACATAGACAATTTTCCACACTTAAAAAATGCAAAAACATTGGTTTGAGAAAGACAGCGTATTTATATCAGAATCATTAAGCCTACTCACCAAACAGATGTCCATAATTCATCCCCATGCAGTGCTCAATGTGGAATTGTTTATCCATTTAGAAAATTCAAAACAGGCAGAGTAAACTAAATGGAATATCTGTTGGCCTATATCGAAAAGAAGACACATTTTGGTTTGTAACCCTGAAAAAAAAGGTCTTTCAACGTGTGAAACTAAAAGCCCCGTTTCAAGTGATCTCTCTTTCAGAGTATCTGTTCCAGATCACTCCGCACTGGCAACTTTTACATTTACAAAAATATTCTGTTAGATTTGATTCTGTTATATTACATCATGTTTTTTGCTTATCTTAAAATAAATAAGGCATTGTTGTACACTGTTGACATATAGATAAATGCACACATTTATTCCAGTGCGGGCCTTCTCCTTGTGTTCTAAAAATGTATTATATTTTCATTCCAAGTACTTGAGTACAACAACAAAAAAATTCAGCAGGCACCTGAACAGTCAACAGTCATCCCTAGGAGTAGTACAACATCAATATGCCCATCTCCAGGAGTAGTATAACATCAATATGCCCATCCCTAGGAGTAGTACAACATCAATATGCCCATCTCCAGGAGTAGTATAACATCAATATGCCCATCCCTAGGAGTAGTACAACATCAATATGCTCATCCCTAGGAGTAGTATAACATCAGTATGCCCATCCCTAGGAGTAGTACAACATCAATATGCTCATCCCTAGGAGTAGTATAACATCAATATGCTCATCCCTAGGAGTAGTACAACATCAATATGCTCATCCCTAGGAGTAGTATAACATCAATATGCCCATCCCTAGGAGTAGTACAACATCAATATGCACATCCCTAGAAGTAGTACAACATCAATATGCCCATCCCCAGAAGTAGTACAACATCAATATGCTCATCACTAGGAGTAGTACAACATCAATATGTCCATCCCTAGGAGTAGTATAACATCAATATTCCCATCCCTAGGAGTAGTATAACATCAATATGCCCATCCCTAGGAGTAGTACAACATCACTATGCCCATCCCTAGGAGTAGTACAACATCAATATGCTCATCCCTAGGAGTAGTATAACATCAATATGCCCATCCCCAGAAGTAGTACAACATCAATATGCTCATCACTAGGAGTAGTACAACATCAATATGTCCATCCCTAAGAGTAGTATAACATCAATATTCCCATCCCTAGGAGTAGTATAACATCAATATGCCCATCCCTAGGAGTAGTACAACATCAATATGCCCATCACTAGGAGTAGTACAACATCAATATGCTCATCCCTAGGAGTAGTATAACATCAATATGCCCATCCCTAGGAGTAGTACAACATCAATATGCTCATCCCTAGGAGTAGTACAACATAAATATGTCCATCCCTAGGAGTAGTACAACATCAATATGCCCATCCCTAGGAGTAGTAAGACATCAATATGCTCATCCCTAGGACTAGTATAACATCAATATGCCCATCCCTAGGAGTAGTACAACATCAATATTCTCATCCCTAGGAGTAGTATAACAACAATATGCCCATCCCTAGGAGTAGTACAGCATCAATATGCTCATACCTAGGAGTAGTATAACATCAATATGTCCATCCCTAGAAGTAGTACAACATCAATATGCCCATCCCTAGGAGTAGCACAACATCAATATGCCCATCCCTAGGAGTAGTACAACATCAATATGCCCATCCCTAGGAGTAGTACAACATCAATATGCCCATCCCTAGGAGTAGTACAACATCAATATGCCCATCCCTAGGAGTAGTACAACATCAATATGCCCATCCCTAGGAGTAGTACAACATCACTATGCCCATCCCTAGGAGTAGTACAACATCAATATGCCCATCCCTAGGAGTAGTACAACATCAATATGCCCATCCCTAGGAGTAGTACAACATCAATATGCCCATCCCTAGGAGTAGTACAACATCACTATGCCCATCCCTAGGAGTAGTACAACATCAATATGCCCATCCCTAGGAGTAGTACAACATCAATATGCCCATCCCTAGGAGTAGTACAACATCACTATGCCCATCCCTAGGAGTAGTACAACATCAATATGCCCATCCCTAGGAGTAGTACAACATCAATATGCCCATCCCTAGGAGTAGTACAACATCACTATGCCCATCCCTAGGGGTAGTACAACATCAATATGTCCGTCCCCAGGAGTAGTACAACATCAATATGCCCATCCCTAGGGGTAGTACAACATCAATATGCCCATCCCCAGAAGTAGTACAACATCAATATGCTCATCCCTAGGAGTAGTATAACATCAATATGCTCATCCCTAGGAGTAGTACAACATCAATATGCTCGTCCCTAGGAGTAGTACAACATCAGTATGCCCATCCCTAGGAGTAGTACAACATCAATATTCCTATCCCTAGGAGTAGTACAACATCAATATGCTCATCCCTAGGAGTAGTACAACATCAATATGCCCACTGCTGCTTCTGCAGCCAAAACATGGTGTTATAAAGAGATAATGTTATGTAGCTCCTAGCTGTAAGACCTCCCCCTCATTTAGTCCTAATCTCCTCTCTTCTAAACCTCTAGTAAACCCCCTGATGACTCCACAACAGCATGACATTCAGCATGCAGCAGCATTTCCATGAAACACAGGACTAATGTTTTTCTGCTTACCATTTAAGACATAGGCTCCTACAGTGGGTCAGGGAGTTAGTAGGCTACTTTACTGTACGTCTCTTAGAGCCTTATGGTGGATAGTGTAATTTTCTTACTAGAGATGATCAACTCCACGGCAGGGCTGCTGTTCCGTTAGATTAATTTTCTAAGCAAAACCTAATTACTGGAGCCCCAGCTGAGTCAGTGTTTTTGCATGCTCAAGTTCTCAAGAGGTACCTGAGAGAAGCACTAGACCAACAGTCAGATGTAATCAGCTTAGCCCACTGCGCCACACAGCAGGCCGGAGAGTAGGACCGCTGGGCTGCAGAGATCAGGCGGCTCAGAATGGAATAGTGTGTGTTTGTGTAGTAGTGTGTGTATAATGTGTGTGTGTGTGTGTGTGTGTGTGTGTGTGTGTGTGAGCATGAGCCTGTGCTAGTAATGTATTATCTATGAGCAGCTAACAGTGTGAAGAGCCTTTAATCCGTGCCCACGCAATGTAAAGAACCTCTAATCTGAGTGAAGGTTACAGTTGCTTTGTGCATTTACATTTCCCAAATCACTGATGCATTATGAATAATGTATGCACAGGCTCAGCGGATCCAATCTGGTGAGTGATGGATTCCGACAGATAAATTAAGGTTTATGTTTCCATCTTTAATTCAGACATTTAGCGCCGTCTGCTCTCGTACGCTATTACTGTACCATTCAACATATAGGGAAATCTGTTGGTGTGGTTTTGAGTTATAATGGAAATGAGAATTGATTATGGCATAATGGGTTTTATGATGATAAACTAACCTGTGGATGACTTTTAAGTATTGTTCTGTACATTTGAGAGGGAGGGATCATTCTCTTTCTCTTTGTGACCTCCATCAGCCCCATCAGTCACCATTCTCCCCTCCCTGACGCCCTCTCTCCGCCCTGTTCCCTCCCCAATAGGCATTATCATGAAGAGGGCACAACACCGCCTATTCCCCCTCAGGAGACTGAAAAGATTTGGCATAGGTCCTCAGATCCTCAAAAAGGTCTACAGCTGCACCATCGAGAGCATGTAGGCGGTGGTTGCATCACCGCCTACAGAGGGTAGTGCGTACGGCCCAGTACATCTCTAGGGCCAAGCGTCCTACCATCCAGGACATCTATACCAGGCGGTTTCAGAGGAAGGCCCTAAAAATGGCCAAAGATTCCAGCCACCCTAGTCATAGACTGTTCTCTCTGCTACTGCACAGCAAGCGGTACCGGAGCTCCAAGTCTAGGACCAAAAGGCTTCTTATCAGCTTCTACCCCAACCCATAAGACTCCTGAACATCTAATCAAAAGGCTACCCGGACTATTTGCATTGACCCCCCATTTTTATGCTGCTTCTACTCTGTTTATTATCACTTTACATACATGTACATATTACCTTAATTACCTCAGCTAACCTGTGCCCCTTCACAATGACTCTGTAACGGTACCCCCTGTATTTTTCCTCGTTACTGTTATTTCATTGTTGCTTTTTCATTATTTGTTATTTTTCTATTTTCTTCTTATTTATTTTAATTGTATTTATTTTTTACTTCAGTTTATTTTAGTAAATACCTTCTTAACCCTTATTTTTCTTAAAACTGCATTGTTGGTTAAGGGCTTGTAATTAAGCATTTCACTGTACACCTGTTGTATTCGGCGCGTGACTTGATTTCATTGATTTCATTTGATTTTCCCCTCCCTGTCGCTCTCTCTCTGCCCTGTTCCCTCCCTGACATGAGCCTGCTCTTGGTGGAAATGTGTCATTCCTTGTGGGCCAGCCCTGTCACTCTGCTCTGACTTATCTACTGATGGAGGTTAGGCCATTTCTGATTGGGGACTTAGAGCAAAAAGATAGCGGAAAAGATGAGGAGGAGAAAGACAGAGAGATATAGAGCTAGACAGAGGGATCCAGAGCTAGACAGAGATATATAGAGCTAGACAGAGATATATAGAGCTAGACAGAGATATATAGAGCTAGACAGAGGGATCTAGAGCTAGACAGAGATATATAGAGCTAGACAGAGATATATAGAGCTAGACAGAGATATAAAGAGCTAGACAGAGCGATATGGAGCTAGACAGAGCGATATGGAGCTAGACAGAGATATATAGAGCTAGAGAGAGATATATAGAGCTAGACAGAGGGATCTAGAGCTAGACAGAGATATATAGAGCTAGACAAAGAGATATAGAGCTAGACAGAGAGATATAGAGCTAGACAGAGCGATATGGAGCTAGACAGAGAGATATAGAGCTAGACAGAGGGATCTAGAGCTAGACAGAGAGATATAGAGCTAGACAGAGCAATATGGAGCTAGACAGAGAGATATAGAGCTTGACAGAGAGATATAGAGCTAGACAGAGAGATATAGAGCTAGACAGAGATATATAGAGCTAGACAGAGAGATATAGAGCTAGACAGAGAGATATAGAGCTAGACAGGGGGAAAGGATTTCATGACGCTGACTCTATGTCATTTAGACACTTGTTGCTGCCCCTATCCCTCATCAATGCAGCTGCCGGATTACCATTGCATCAGCAGCACCATAGTGTTAACCGAATGTTGCGGCTCCCATTTTCCACTCGTGGAGCGACCTTTATGTGCCTAACGCGCCTCTTTATTGCCAGTTCCCGGGATTAAGCCTGGCTTGTGAAGGATAATGAAAGGACTCCACCCGTTATTACTGCAGCTTTGGGGGAAGATAGAAGGTCATTTATGATTTTGAAGATGGTTTTTGATTTCTCGCACAAAATCACGCTTCACAGGCTTGAGTGAAGGCAATTATTTGTCTTCTTTTTGTGTGATTGTGAGTGAAGGGAGATTATTTCTGCCCCTATGACCACAGCCCTTCCACACACATTACACACATACCCAGTGCTCACACGCACACCCACATTACACACACTCACACCCATACACACGCACACCCACATTACACACACTCACACCCATACACACCAACCACCCACATTATACATACTCACACCCATACACACCAACCACCCACATTACACACACTCACACCCATACACACCAACCACCCACATTATACACACTCACACCCATATACACCAACCACCCACATTATACATACTCACACCCATACATACCAACCACCCACATTACACACACCACACCCACCACACCAACCATACACACCAACCACCACACTTATACACATCAACACACACATATACATACTCACACACCCATACACACCAACCACCCACATTACACACACACACACCCATTACACACCAACCACCCACATTATACGCACTCACACCCATACATACCAACCACCCACATTACACACACTCACACCCATACACACCAACCACCCACATTATACACACTCACACTCATACACACCAACCACCCACATTATACACACTCACACTCACAAACACACACACCAACCACCCACATTATACACACTCACACCCATACACATTACACACACTCACACCAATACACACCAACCACACACACACACACACACACTCACACACACATACACAATAACAACAACACACTCAAGACAGTAGGAGGCTATCTGTAATGCCGTGTGTATGGCAGGTTTTTGTTCTTGGAGCATCTTTCCACTTGGAGAGACTTACAGAGCACCACACGGTTTAGTTATATTTTATAAGCACCGGGCCAGCGTTTTGGTTGGGCTCCTGGGAGCTCAGTATGCTCATCAGTAAACATTAATGTTCCTCAGCTGCCTTTTATATCCATACTTATGCTCAGAGCGTAACACCAAGCCCTTTTTATACACACAGGATTTTAGATTTCAGTTCAGTCAGCGGGTATAGTTTTAAAATCCACTCTAACTCGTATAAACTGTGCGTTAAATTAATGCAGAATCTAATGTTTTGGCTAAAGCTAGGATTTTGAAATGAGATGTCCTTATAGACTGCTGATGTGGTATTTCAGCTCTCTATTTGGCTCCAGCTGGTAGTAGGGACATATGGGATACCTCCACCACTCCTCATTCCCACTAGGATCTCTGATAAGCAGGTGGCATATGGTCGCTGGTGCCTCTTCCTACACAGATGCTCTGCTACATGTCCTCAAACAGAAGGTGTACTGATCACTGAAGTCAGAGGTAAAAGGGTACAGCTGTTACCTGGTCTTCCTGGGGTTAGATAGGTGTTCCAGGACAGTGTAAGACGGCCCTGTTCAATCTTAGTCAATAAGGTTTGGTAAGGTTGTTATGACAGGGTTGGCAGGGCCTTAGCTGGGAAATGGCTACAGTGAAGGCTGCAAACATCAGGGCTTGCAGGCATTGGAGCTTCAGGTTTCTCTCAGTGGGGTTAAAGGGAAGATGGCTCTGAAGTCATTGGTCTGTGGAGGTGGTGGGAACCAGGGCTAAATGGCTTTTGGTCCTGAGCCATAGGAGACCAGGGAGAAGGGATCAGCAACATTGGGGTATAGATTGTAGAGTAGATTGAAAATGAAATCAGAATCAAATGACGAAGACTCCCCTAACACACCGTGTCCCACATATCCCCACCTGTCTGATGCTTCTCAGTCCCCATGTCCCCACCTGACTGATGCTTCTCAGTCCCCATGTCCCCACCTGACTGATGCTTCTCAGTCCCCATGTCCCCACCTGACTGATGCTTCTCAGTCCCCATGTCCCCACCTGACTGATGCTTCTCAGTCCCCATGTCCCCACCTGACTGATGCTTCTCAGTCCCCATATCCCCACCTGACTGATGCTTCTCAGTCCCCATGTCCCCACCTGACTGATGCTTCTCAGTCCCCATGTCCCCACCTGACTGATGATTCTCAGTCCTCTTGTGGCCTGTGATGTTGTTTATCTCTGGGTATTTGCCGTGAGCTGACGGACACGTGCAGTGCTGCTTGTTTGGAGTGTGTGGGCTGACCCGTCCGTCACATCCTGTGCCCCCGTCGCCCAGTTGGCCAGGAACGTCATCTGCTCAGCTGCCATCCTCAGAGCCACAGCTGAATTGGTTTTGAACCGAGAGGGCAAGCAATTTACTCCACATTCAGAGACCATTCCACTTCGCAGAACCCAGAGAAGTGAGGAAGGGGCCGATCCGGGAGAGAGGGAGCGAGATAGAGATGGAATATGGAATAGAGGAGGGAAACGAGGGCTTTGGTGAAAGATGTGGAGGCCATAGAGAGAGGTGAAAGTGAGAAAGGAAATGAGAGAGGGATTGAAGTAGAGAAAATAGGGGGAAAGGGGAATAATACCACTATTTGGATGGAGTGATGGAAAGAGAAATTCAAGCACAGAGATGATGAGCTTGAGTGATGTAGAGACAGACTCCTGTATGCTTTTAGTCCTCTTTCAAGTCACATAAATGGATCTTATTTTCAAAATTTGTATGCAAAGACGTAAACACATTTGTACAGTCGGACTAGCAGCTTCAGAAGCACAGGAAATATGATCCTCACAGGAGCCCTGGCAGCCAATATATCTACCAAAACAAACTGAGAAAAAAACACTATCCTAACAGTGTTGCCTCAGCGTTTCTGGAATGGCCTGAATAGGTTATTTGTCTCAGCTACGGGTTTGAAAGCTGTTGGGCAGACTCCTGGACCGCCATGCTGGAATGTGGGATCACTCCAGAGTCTGGGCCCAGAGGCTGAGAGCTGAGCTGAGCCCAGGCGAGGTCCAACAGACAGACAGCAGGAGCAGCAGGACCTGGAAAGTGTTGTTGAGCCAAACTGGGCCAGCTCCAGCCTGATGTCCTGTCATCATCACCGCCACACAGCCCTGCTCTGCTCACATCATCCCAGCCTGCACCTCCTCCTTTTCCAGGAGTCTATTTTAGCCCCAGAATAACTCAAATACCATTTATTTCCTGTGAACATTAAGTTCAAGAGTACTAAATTCAGCTGTTCAAATCAGATGTGCAGATGAATATGCATGCCCTGGTTCCATGGATCTAGGTCATTATCTGAGACAAATTAGGATCTGTAGACAGTTTAATTGTCAGAGGAACTGTATGCACACGGGTAGCGTACAGCGGTGTTAATGTACTACCACAGATAACACCCAAGATGGCAGATATTATGCAACCGTTATGATAACTCTTATGATGACACAAGTTCTGTGAGGATGTTATGTGAGCATGTTCTGTGGGTATAACAGTGTTGCTTCCCTCCCTCTCTTTGCCCCAACCTGGACTTGAACCAGGGACCCTCTGAACACATCAGCAACTGCCTCCCACGAAGCATCGTTACCTTTCGCTCTACAAAAACCGCTGCCTTTGCAGCGCAAGGGAAACAACTACATCAAGGTGTCAGAGAGAGTGACGCACACCGCTAACTAGCTACCCATTTGACACCAGTTACATGAGAATGCATGTTATAGCCTAGAAATAGCCCCTAAATAAACAGCAGAATGTTGAACATATTGCTGACATGGTGGAAGATACAGTAAGTTTGTTCTGATGTGTTCTGGATTGTATTTTAGAGCCCAGTCAGCTCTTCGCAAAGGCTCTGTCTAAAGCTCTTTGAATCCATGCCACCCGCCTCAGCTGTGGTCTTGGGACGGCTCCAGGTCCAGGGAGAGTCAGTCTGTCTCTGGGTAGCAGCAGCTCCTGAAATATCCCCCTGCAGTATTTCCAGCGGAGTGGAGGAACGGATGGACGCTGGGGTATTTTTACTCAAGGCCTGCAGCCCCGTCACATGACCCCATAGACAGCCTTGAGTCTCTCAATGAAGTCACGGTGTCCTTCTGTTCTTCTGGATTCAATACGGTATTTTCAGGCCCCTGTAATTTATGTATCTCCTCTAAGTATGTTTAAAGCCTCCTTTTTAGCTGGGTATGGTGAATGTTAAAGGATAATATCAAATTCCTCTACTCTAGTGCATCGTTAGAACATTTGAATCTTTAATGTTCTTGCCCATGGAAAAGCATGGCGATAGTGAACAATTATTCTCTTGTGGACAGACTATATAAACATCTGACCAAATTACATTTTAGTTCTGGGTTAACCGATATTAGTGAACGGTTGATGTGCTGATGTACAGTAGCTAGCTGTACTTTCCCACAGTAAAAAGTGATGGTGTCAGCTTCCCAGCAGAATCCCCCTCTGAGGAGATTGAAGGGAATTGCAGGAAATGGACAGAAATCACTCCGTGCTGGAGGGTGGAAGACCTTGTCCTGTTGGCTCCCATAATGGATTTCCCACCTAACCAAAGCTATATTTCGCAATTCTGGACTATGAGTTTACTGTACCTTTTATTTAAGGTTACTTTGACACTTTTTTTTTTTTTCAAACTCCATTGTACAATTTAGGCCATTTATAGGACAGCTGCACCATCGAGAGCACCCTGACTGGTTGCGTCAACTGCTCGGCATCCGACCGCAAGGCGCGACAGAGGGTAGTGCGTACGGCCCGGTACATCACTGGGGCCAAGCTTCCTGCCATCCAGGACTTTTATACCAGGCGGTGTCAAAGGAAGGCCTCTGACACTGCAATAAGACTGCTAAACAGTTAATCAAATGGCTACCCGTATTATTTGCATTGACCACCTTTTTTAGGCTGCTGCTACTCACTGTTTATTATCTATGTCACTTTACCCCTACCTACATGTACATATTACCTCAATTACCTCAACTAACCTGTACCCCCACACATTGACTCTGTACTGGTACCCCCTGTATATAGCCTCGTTATTGTTATGTTAATGTGTCACTTTTTTTTACTTTAGTGTATTCAAACGTTTATTCATTTTTTTTGCAAATATTTTCTTACTTACTTTTTTAAAAACTATGCGTTGTTGGTTAAGGGCTTGTAAGTAAGCATTTCACAGTAACGTCTACACCTGTTGTATCTGGCACATGTGACAAATAAAATGGGATTTGATTTATGAAAATTAACCTCTGGCCTGTTAACTTTATTGAATTATGTAATCGATGTGCTTCGATGGCAGATGAATGTGTTGATGAATGCGTATTTGATGACTGACTGGTGTGTGTTAATGCGTGTGAGGATGGAAAGATATGTTTGAGGGTATGTTGTGTGTGTATGAGTGATGTGTGTGTCAGTGACAGTGTTAGCTGGTGTGTGCTAGGCCAGGGGCAAGAGCTGCACAGCCTCTGGCCATCAACACAATGGCCACCGGTAGAGAGTCCAGCTGGGAGAAGCATTGTTCTTGGCTGCTACAAGCTTCCTGTTCCTTCATGCTGAGCTAGCTAACGCGTTCTCATCACTGGCTGGCTATTAGTCTAGAGAGAGACGGAGAGAGAGAGACAGAGAGACTTGACATCTGCATTGATCAGGTGTCTGTGTATATGTGTGTTATTGTGCTGCCAGTGATTGTCACTTAGATAGCTGCAGATGAGGCAGAGCAGTCTGACTTGTGAAAATGTGCATCAGGCTTACTGAAAATCCTCCTCCCCTGGTCAAAGGGGGGAGTTTAGAATTGGACAGTCTTATCTAGGATTTCTGGAGGGGAATCAAGCAGGGCCCAAGACAGCTTTGCAGATCTGCAATTTCCTTGTCTGGCCCTCAGGGAAATCTCACTCAGTGGTCTCCCAGCCACGCAAGCCTCACTTCATCCCTCATGGGCATGAGTGGACAGACACAGTGCACTCCCTTCAGCAGTCAGAACCAACTCTCATCCTTACTCTTCCTTTACTACAAGTCTGTTCTGTAGACGGAGTGGTTCCATTTACTAGGGGTGGATAAACGGTAAAGTGGTGAGATGTACAGTATATGAATAATTAACTACATTACTTCCATGTCAGTATTTTCATGTTACTGTATTTCCCTAACAATGATGACATTGTTGTTAGCTACATGGTAGTACAGAATGTCTATGACAGAAAGGAGAGCTAACAGCCGACCCTTATTACGTTGTTACAGTTGTCACAGTACAGTAGTAGGAGACGTGTGATCTGTACTTCCTTATCACGTTCCCAGCATCCCCCAGAGGCCCCTTTGGGATACGCTGCGACCGCACTGGGCATGCCCAGTACACTCAGGTCAACAAATGGAGCATTCATTTGTCCACACTGGGAGCCTGTAAACTTGGCTGGCTTGGTACAGGGCAGTATTGACAAGTTCTCACATTAGTGTGTGTTTCAACATTAGCCTATGTGTGTATGTTTTTGCATTCACACTCAAAGCTTTTAGTATCAAGGTCTTAGGAGGGTTGGCTTGGAGGTAATCACAGGCACGTAAGAGGCAGACAGACATACTTGTGAATGGGGGCTGCATAACAGCTTTAATACAGCTTTAATACCAAACTACCATCAGCAGGTCAGTGTGTAGTGCAGCAGGTTCCACAATGGCTGGCTACTCTAAATATGGTGACAGGGAGTAAGGAGCTGGCAGGGCTCAATGTTGTGGAAACAATGGAGTCATAGTGGCTGGCTATTAGTGCCTAGTTAACGTATATAACAGAGACTAATCACTGACCTTATGCAACGTGGCAGCATTGTCGTTATTACATGTCACAGCAAATTGAGTGGCGGATGAACTCGATGGTGTTGATTTTAGTTGTTGATTTATATGTCAGTTCTCAGCACGCACCCTCATTCAAATCGACATAAATGCAGACAATGAATGTTACCATGGCCTATAACAGACCCTTTCAGATTTATTGCTGTAGTTCAACTCTCCAACCACTATTCCATTTCCTCCTCCCATTCTGGAATCTTAAGATCCCAAAGAATCTGCCCTTGGAAAGAATGTTTTAATTCCATGGTAACAAACCTTTAAAACAGTTTATCTTCTCTAACGAAGCAGTTAACTTGGAGAAACAAACTTTCTGTGAATGTGGATGTTCTATGTAGACTACACAAGGCTCTCTCTAACACAGAAACTCACTGAAATCCATAATATGAATGTAGGTCACCTCTGTTAGGAGTTGTCTCATGTGCAATGTCATGTCTCATGCCCAGGCCTCTACACTCCACATAGTAGTAGGAGGCTATGCCCAGTCCCCATGCAGTCCACATGAGCTAGCTGTAGCTGGCTATCTATAGCCCTTCCTCTGTTCATGTCATGCATTGATAGACATCAAACTAAGGGCTTAACTCTAATGGGAAAACAGGGCTGTGCTATTTCCATGCAGAGAGATGACTTTCCTCATTTTCTGTGGCTCTGTAGTCTCACATCATTATTGTAGATTAAGGGAAGATACCCGCCTCAGTAGCTCAGAGTTCTAATTGGTTTTCAGATGATTAGGCTTTGATTTACCAGCAACTTATAATTTTATTTCTCTGTAATGAAGTCATTTCTCGTTTTCCTCATCATCATGTCTGTGTGTATTGTAGTGAGGTCTCTGAGGAGAGAAGAGGCTACTGCAGGGTAGGGAAACACAGGGCAGTTAGAAGGAATTTTCTGCAGCTCTTTAACTATCTGACTACTGCACCTCTATGTGCACCTTTCCCCATAGTGTACATAGCTTAGAGTGTTTGAGTTTTCCTGTGTGTTTGCATGTGAGATCTCTGCTTACATGGAATGGAAAAGTGTGACCATCGGTAGTGGTACTGGGTTACCAACCTTAAGGTTATTTTTGCTGTCATCATTACATACATCATGGTGTGCCATGAGAAGTATAGGGGTTGGTTGCGTGTACAGCATATAGAGTATGTGTAGGCTTTAGAGAAAAATGTGTTACCCTGGCTGGGTGGAGGCTCTCTCCTCTGCTGTCCATCACACACATCCCCTGATCTACATATCACCATCGCCCCTGGACATGCTATAGAACCCAGTAACATTACACACACACACACACACACACATCGCTGCCAAATGTGCTTCTACAATGTATTGGCTCAGGGGTGTGAATACTTATGTAAATAAGATATTTCTGTATTTAATGTTCAATAAATGTGCAAACATTTCTAACAACATGTTTCCACTTTGTCATTATGGGGTATGGTGTGTAGATGGGTGATAAAAATATATATTTAATACATTTTGAATTCAGGCTGTAAAACATTCAAATGTGTAATTAGTCAAGTGGTATGAATACATTTTTAAGGCACTGTATATATCGAAATATACTGTTTTGTAGAAAGAGGAGGTAGCAGAGAGGAGTCTAGCCACAGCTATTGCATTAGAGTTAATATTGTAAGATAATTGAGGTCTCGGGATGTGCCATTGTTATTGTGATCTTAGCCTGTAAGGTTTGTCTGTCAGGTCATGGCAGGGTTTGTGTATCTACCCCCTGTGTTGTTATTGCTTAGTGTGATGGTAGGTGGTCTGTCTGTACAGTAGGTCTGAATATTGTTATTGTGTTTATGAATGAGCGCTGAGATCTCGGTTAGGGCTATGGCCTGTAGTTCAGCAGCATGCTCTGGGGGATTATTAGCCCTGACAGGACTATTAGCCCTGAGGAAAGAATCTGTCTCTTAGGATGACTACATATCCCGGATTGTGCGGGACAGTCCTGCATTTTGTCCCTTTGTCCCGCGTCCTGCAGCCAAATAATCGTGTACCGCATTTTATCAACAAATTCAAACACCACATATTTCAGTTAGACTTTCCAGCCTGTGTCTTGTAGTCACATTGCACTTGTAAAAATATATACATCATAAGGATGTGGTACTGGTGATGTTTAACACTTCTCCAATCGTTGTTGAGATCTGATATTCTGTGCAGCGCAAGACAAAGCGAAAGGCTGATGTAATAGGCCTATCATCAACCAATCATATTTCTCAAATACTTTCGTGCAAAATTCTAGATAAACTTGGAGAGGGCAATTAGGATGAACTACTAACTAAAAGTGTACTTCTGACGAAGAGCTACACAAGTAAGTAAATAGCCGTATTAGACTAAAAGATATAAGGTTATTTCGTCAAATTTGTGAGGCTCTCTATGCTTATTAGTTGCCCATTCAACATATGTGCTGCCATTTCACTAAATCCTGTTTTAAAAGTCTCCCTTCCTAACTGTTTTACATTCCCTGAGACCAACCAGAAATGTTTCCCAGATTTTCGTAAAACAGCCACACGTGGTCTCTCATTTTATCAATATATTCAGCTCTATTTACTCTCAGATTGTAAAATGATAATTAGCATCAAAGTAGACATCATGCAAGACTACAAATCCCTGCAAGCTTCTGCATGTCATCTCTAGCCGACGCCTTTGCTAACAGATGGTGTCAATTTAAAACTTGCACAAGACAGCTCATAGAATTGTAAATTTAAAGAAATGTAGCCAATTTATTCATTACTACATTTCAAAAGTTAATCCTGAGATTCTTACCTCGATTTGGCAGTCTTGTCCAGATCATCATGGCATTTGTAGTTCTTTATGACAGCCACATTAGCAGCTAATTAGCGTATCATTTTTGGAGGGTAAATACAGACAATATATTGATAAAAGTCACCTTGTCCTCAAGAGATTTACATGGTTATCAAAACGTCACACCAGGGTAAGCCTAGACAAAACACAGCCCTTATTTGAAGTGTTTCTAAAATCCCCTATGGAAAAAATGAATGCTGAAAAAACGATTGGAACCATTTCCTTGTTTGACCACTTTATGGGTATTATGATTCATACTGTGGTACTTCTTATAGCCTACGTTTTGTTCGGTACAGCAGGAGCAGGACTATAGAGCTGCCGGAGCCGCCACTTCTCACAATGGTGTTGATTTAGTAAAGTTAGATCAAAGCTGAATCTTGGAAGATCACATAATGATTCATTAGTAGTCTACATAACAGAACCAAATATAATAGCGTAGTATAACTTTACTGTTACACCAAAACACCACCTCATTTCTTATGAGATTTTAGGATGGTTGGCTGAATAGTCACAAAAAAAGTATGATGCTGCCAAAACTCAACCTTGCGCTACTAGGCAGAATGTGCTTGGATTAAAACTAAATACAGGAAGGCTACGTACTTTGTTAACACCATCTGTCCTAATGTGCACACGAAACATCTGTTCTAATGTGCACATGAAACATCTTGCTCTAATTTGCTCACGAAACATCTGCTCTAATTTGTTCACGAAACATCTGCTCTAATTTGCTCACGAAACATCTGTTCTAATTTGCTCACGAAACATCTGCTCTAATTTGCACACGAAACATCTGCTCTAATTTGCTCACGAAACATCTGCTCTAATTTGCTCACGAAACATCTGCTCTAATTTGCTCACGAAACATCTGCTCTAATTTGCACACGAAATATCTGCTCTAATTTGCACACGAAACATCTGCTCTAATTTGCTCACGAAACATCTGCTCTAATTTGCACACAAAACATCTGCTCTAATTTGCTCACGAAACATCTGCTCTAATTTGCACACGAAACATCTGCTCTAATTTGCTTACATTTTTCCACCATTCATCATTGAAGAACGATCTGGCCTTAATGGCCATGTATTCTTATAATCTCCACCCGGCACAGCCAGAAGAGGACTGGCCACCCCTCAGAACCTGGTTCCTCTCTAAGTTTCTTCCTAGGTTCCTGCCTTTCTAGGGAGTTTTTCCTAGCCACCGTGCTTCTACATCTGCATTGCTTGCTTTTTGGGGTTTTAGGCTGGGTTTCTGTACAGCACTTTGTGACATATGCTGATGTAACAAGGGCTATATCAATACATTTGATTTAATTTAATTCAAGAAAATCTAATTGCATATTCCCATGAAACTGATTGAGATCAATTCATTGTGAAGAATTATCTTTCGATTGACAGTAGTGAGTGCAGTTACATGCACACAAAAATGCGATTACTTTGGCTAGTCAGACTAATGAAATAGTTTGATTAAAACATTTACTTGCTTTGCAAGAAGAACGATTTCCCTAATAATCCTGTTTACATGGACACATCTGAAATCAGGCTACCCGATGGCACTAAATCCAGAAAATCACCAATCAAAATAAACGTTCTACCACAGCAAACATGTTACCTTTGGGAATCATTTGATTTGGAGTTTGGACGTATAAAGTATGTATGTGAAAACTACTTCTAAGACGTATATGTTAATTTGTCCCGAACTGACACACATGCTAAAGAGGGAGGCTCGCTCGGCTGGTGCTAGCACATGTGTGGATCAAATACACTGCTGGAACACAGATTAATTAAGTTGTTTACATGTTTTAATAATTCGAAAGATTGCTCAGAAAAACAGGTGTTTTAATCAGTGTATCGTTACTTCGATTATGACCTTACGCCAGTTAAGATAAGCAGAGTAGGCGTGGCAGGGGTGTGTAGGTACATGTAGGCTACACTGTCCGACAAATGTCCCGCAAAGTCACCCTACTGGCACTACCTGCCCTGGGCCTCAGTCTGTCATATCTCTCATTCTGCTACACAGGCTTTAGCTAGCTACAACCAGTGTGTGTGTGTGTGTGTGTGTGTGTCCGTGTGTGTGTCCGTGTGTGTGTGTGTGTGTGTGTGTGTGTGTGTGTGTGTGTGTGTGTGTGTGTGTGTGTGTGTGTGTGTGTGTGTGTGTGTGTGTGTGTGTGTGTGTGTGTGTGTGTGTGTGTGTGTGTGTGTGTGTGTGTGAGAGAGATGGCTGGCCCCCGCTGCAACACTGTAGAGTGTGCATGCAGCCATGTGTGCACTGAGCTTCAACAGAACATAGGAGCTGTTGTTTTGCAGCAGTATTATTTTTCAGCTCTTCCTCCAACGTTTCAAGTTTAACATTTTATTAGTTATGTTGGTACATTTTGTGGAATATTCAGATGTGAAACTTTCCGTGGGAATATATGGGAATTAACGGGAATATATGGGAATTAATGGAAATATATGCAAATTAATATTAATACCATTTAAATGTATATTTTTGCATTGGATGTCGTTTTTTTTTATGTCGTTTTTTGCATTGGATATATTTACCATATCATATGGAGACAGAAACATAAACCTTATCATAAGCAAACATAATTGCAAATTATTAAATTCTTGCAATAGAAATTTTAAAAAACAATTTAGTTACGAATTTAACTAATTAAATGAGTTGACTCTTCACATTTGAGGATTTCACTGAACAACAAAAGAAAGGGAATATTGAATGATCCACAATGATTCCATCGCATCTCCCTAAAACATTTTCAACATACATCTGTAAAATGATAGTCTAGATACTAAAGCTTTGGTTGTTGTCCTCTCAGGCTTCCATGTCTTCTCCCTGGACCTCCTCAATGTCCACCTCTTGAACATCAGACTCTGAGGCCTCATCTTCAATGTCACTTTCCAACCTTGTTGATGATGGCTCGTTGTCAGGCTCAAAAAGCCTCAAATTTGACCGGATGGCCACCGATTTTTCAACCCTTGTATTGGTCAGCCTGTCGCGTGTTTTGGTGTGTGTCTTCCCAAAAAAGGACCAGTTGCGCTCTGAGGTGGCTGATGTTGGTGGGATTTGGAGGATGATGGAGGCAACAGGGGAAAGAGCCTCAGATCATCAAAGTCCCTTCCACCAGGTGGCTGATGAGATATGTTGGCACGACTGCCATATTGCATCTCCATCCCAAAGCCCTTGCTTGGAAGTGTACTTTGCTGCCAAGAACCTTTACTGCCAAGAACCTTGCCCTCATCCAGGCCAAGGTGGTGAGACACAGTAGTGATGATACTATAGGCCTTGTTGATCTCTGCACCAGACAGGATGCTCTTGCCAGCAAACTTAGGGTCCAACATGTATGCTGAGGCATGTATGGGCTTCAGGCAGGAGTCTTAATTTCAGAACTGCAGTTTCCAGTGCTTGGAGCAACAGTAAAGTGGGCAGGGCGGTACGGTTTTGTACTCTTACATCTGCAAGCAGAATCTGAACATCAGACAGGATGGCATTGTCTCCCTCAATCCGTGTAATGGCTACTGCTATAGGTTTCAGAAGTTTCAGGCTGCTTACCAAATTACATAATCCAGGAGGATCCTCTTGATGGGGCTGTCCATATCGGTAGACTGTGATATGGACATTTCTTTGAGAGACTCCTTCCCCTCCAGAAGAATGTCAAACATGATGCTAACACCACCCCAACGGGTGTTGCTGGGTACCTTCAATGTGGTGCTCTTATTCCTCTCACTTTGCTTGATGAGATAGATTGCCACTATATGACCCTTCACATACCTAGCCATTTCCTTGGCTCTCTTGTAGAGTGTATCCATTGTTTTCAGTGCCATGATGTCATTGAGGAGCAGATTCAATGCATGAGCAGCACAGCCAATGGGTGTGATGTGAGGGTAGGACTCCTCCACTTTAGACCAAGTAGCCTTCATGTTCACAGCATTGTCTGTCACCGGTGCAAATACCTTCTGTGGTCCAATGTCATTGATGACTGCCTTCAGCTCATCTGCAATGTAGAGACCGGTGTGTCTGTCTCTTGTGTGTGTGCTCCTGTAGAATACTAGTTGAGGGGTGGAGATGATGTAGTCAATTATTCCTTGCCCACGAACATTCGACCACCCATCAGAGATGATTGCAATACAGTCTGCTTTCTCTATGATTTGCTTGACCTTCACTTGAACTCTGTTGAACTCTGCATCCAGCAAATGAGTAGATAAAGCATGTCTGGTTGGAGGGGTGTATGCTGGGCGAAGAACATTCAGAAACTTTTCCAATACACATTGCCTGTGAGCATCAGAGATCAAATCAAATCAAATTTATTTATATAGCCCTTCGTACATCAGCTGATATCTCAAAGTGCTGTACAGAAACCCAGCCTAAAACCCCAAACAGCAAACAATGCAGGTGTAAAAGCACGGTGGCTAGGAAAAACTCCCTAGAAAGGCCAAAACCTAGGAAGAAACCTAGAGAGGAACCAGGCTATGTGGGGTGGCCAGTCCTCTTCTGGCTGTGCCGGGTAGAGATTATAACAGAACATGACCAAGATGTTCATAAATGACCAGCATGGTCGAATAATAATAAGGCAGAACAGTTGAAACTGGAGCAGCAGCACAGTCAGATAAACCAGTTGCGTACACAGCTCGAGCAAGACATTCATCAGCATTTCGCTGACTACAGTCCTCCATTGTGTCAAAAAACTTCTGATTCCAGGAGGACCATGAGCTGTTGCTATCGATAAGGTGTCTGATTCATCATTTTCACCTCGAATAAAAGTGGAGTGACTTTTGTCAGAGGTTGCTTTTTTGTGAGCATTGAGAGAACTTTATGCACTTGGCCAGATGACTCGGCATCTTTGTTGCATTCTACACTTGATTTGGTACAATATTTGAAAATGTACACAGATTTTCCTTCTACATTAGCTGCAGTGAAATGTCTCCACACATCAGATAGTGCCTGTGGTACTAAAATGAGTAAAAAAATAAAAACAAATGCATGTACAGATAAATAGTTAAGCAGTTAGATTAAACAACTTCTTTGTAAGATAAATGTTTTAACATTAAACATGTATGGAAACAGGTAAATTAACACTCCTCAGTTAGCAGGCTCAAGCAAGCTAAAACCCACATGGTAGCAAAAACTAACTAGCAGAAATTGTTAACAATTTAGAAATTATTTAAACACACTTTGCTGTAGGCTACTATGTACTAGTTAACAAGAAATTATGTATGTCATATAAAATATATCCACCCCACCCAGTATTGTAATCATAACTTACCAGAAAGCATGTAGTCCTTGGCTCAGACAGTGTAGTAGTGTGGGCTCAATGGCATCTCATTAGTATGCAATATCTTGAGAATCAGCTGTACATGTGATGAAGATTGCACTTGAACATACCTGTGATGGAAGAATGCACTGTGCATGCAGAGGGTTGCAATTCCATTGAATTGTGGATAGTTTAACCAAAATGTGCCACAAGACCTAGAATTGCCTTATGTGTATCCCACAAAAAAGGTTAACTGTTATAAGCTAACTTTTTTGATGAATTTAAGCAAAATCCCCAAATCTCCAGGGCTTAACTCCCCATCGAAATGTTCGTAAATTTCCCGTATAGTTTACCACCCTTTGCAGCGCTACTAGTCGTACAGTATGTACTGGAGACACGTGGTATACACCGTCCAATGAAATGCTTTCTTCCAGATTCCTTTTCAACAACACAACAACAGTAAGAAATAATACAAGATAAGAATACAAACATAAGAATATGAACTTAAAGTAAATGGCTTAATAGAATAGAATACACATTTTAGCATAAGTATAATACAGGAAGGCACAATTTATAGTCCAATATTTACACGTGTTTACATTTTGCCATATTTAGCTATAATAATAAGTCTGGTAGCAGCTGTTTTGACCTGTGTGCGTGAGTGAGTGCATGTGTGCTAAAGTGCAAAGAATCAGAGCAGGTGGTCAGTCCAGTTCAGGTGTTCAACAGTCTGATGGCTTGCAAATAGAAACGGTCTCTGAGCCTGTTGGTATCAGACCTCATGCTCCGATACCATCTCCCCGATGGTAAGGGAGAGAACAGCTTGTGGCTGGGGTGTGTGGGGTCCCTGATGATGCCTTGATGTGCCTTCCTCAGGCATCGCTTTGAGTAGATGTCCTGGATGGGTGTGAGCACGGTCCCAGTGATGTACTAGTCGTCTTTACCACCCGCTAGAGGGCCTTGCGGTCGTGGACGGTGCAAATAGATGGTGCAGCGGTAGTATTTGGTCCCGGATTTCTTCAACCACCTGAGCAACTTAAAACTCAGACTCTCTCTACTGCAGGGATCATCAGTGTCGCAGAGGTCTAAGGCGTCAATACAGACCCAGGTTCGATCCAGCGCTGTATCACAACCGGTCATGATCGGGAGTTCCATAGGGCGGCGCACATTTGGCCCAGCGACGTCCGGGTTAGGGGAGGGTTTGGCCGGGGTAGGCCGTCATTGTAAATAAGAATTGACTTGCCTAGTTAAATAAAGGTTCAATCAAATAGATGTAATATTTGACTGAAACAATCATTTCAAACCTTGCTTACATTTGTATACATATATATCTCTATTATGCGTGGGAATACTTTGGAACAGATTCACGAAATTAAAAAAATAAGATAAATTATTTGTATTAAGACTTTTTTAGGTTACATGATGTTAGATAATTTAGCTTGGTACAAAAAAAACAAGAAAACAAAAACAAATTTAAAGTGAATTATCACTCAATATAAGATATTTAGGCTTGCTTTATTTCACTTTTTGCAGTGCTCTCCTGAGAATAGATGACCTTGGTGCCATCTGTGAACTCACAGCCTTAATCCCCCCCCCCCAGTCCTCTCAGGCTTCTTACAGGCTCTGGCCCTGACAGTTGATTGACGTTGGTCTGAGGGACTCTAAATCAGAGTTAACACAAATCTCATTCCAGCCAGCCCTCATTCCATCTCCTCCTCCGCACAAACCCCATCCCACTGCTCCCCCTTTAAATCCTGACGGATGCTGCTGCTAGACAACAAACATTCACTGAAGAACCAGAAATGAAATGTCTTTGTCAGTATGCTCCCCAGTCAGTGTCCTCCCAGTATTTAGGCCCCTCCTCCCCCCTGGGACTTCAACGATCATGTTTGGGAGGAACAGCTAGAGGTGAATATGTAAAAGCATTTCCCCTGCGTGGGCTGACATAGCCTTTTGAAAAGTTTCCATTTCTGAATAAGCAGGGCCAGGAAATGCTATTGTTATTATTTTTGATTTAAAGTAGGACTCATTTTCCAATTAGCCTACTCCACTTATGAGGAGGTATAAAAAGCTCTCTCTGCGCCTCTTGCTCATGTGCTCTCAGGGATGCAGCATTCTAGCTCTGCTCAACCCGTCTTCTTTTTTCTCCCTCTCTATCCAGAGTGCCCTGTGATGTAGGGCTGGCACAATAATCGCATAATCACATAACCGACAATTATGGACAATAACGTGAACATAGCGTCATAATCATCTATTATTCATTTTAGAAGGGGGGGTGTCAAAATACGTTGTCACCAACACTGTGTTGTATTCATTAGGTAACTTTGCTAATTTTCAAAGATGCATTATGATACATTACAAGCTCAAAATATTTTATACAATATATACAAAATATACAAAAATGACAAGTTTGACAATAGCCATGGCCATTTTCCGCTGTAGGCTGCTCTGCAGAGATGGGTAAGCTGCTCTGACAGCTGATGTTTAAAGTTAGAGAGGGAGATATAAGTCTCTAACGTCAGTGATTTTTGCAATTCGTTCCAGTCATTAGCAGCAGAGAACTGGAAGGAAAGGCGGCCAAAGTAGGAGTTGGCTTTGGGGATGACCAGTGAAATATACCTGCTGGAGCGCGTGCTACGGGTGGGTGTTGCTATGGTGACCAGTGAGCTGAGATAAGGCGGGGCTTACCTAGCAAAGACTTAGATGACCTGGAGCCAGTGGGTTTGGCGACGAATATGAAGCGAGAGCCAGCCAACGAAAGCATGCAGGTCGCAGTGGTGTGTAGTATATGGGGCTTTGGTGACAAAACGGATGGCACTGTGATAGACTACATCTAATTTGCTGAGTAGAGTATTGGAGGCTATTTTGTAAATGACATCGCCGAAGTCAAGGATCGGTAGGATAGTCAGTTTTACGAGGTTATGTTTAGCAGAGTGAAAGAGGCTCTGTTGCGAAATAGGAAGAGTCTGGAAGGAGAGTTTACAGTCTAACCAGACACCTAGGTATTTGTAGTTGTCCACATATTCTAAGTCAGAACTGTCCAGAGTAGTGATGCTAATCGGGCGGGCGGGTGTGGGCAGTGATCGGTTGAAAAGCATGCCTTTAGTTTTACTAGCTTTTAAGAGCAGTTGGAGGCCACGGAAGAAGTGTTGTATGGCATTGAAGCTCGTCTGGAGATTTGTTAACTTCTTATGTTATAGGGGACGCTTGCGTCCCACTTGGCCAAAAGCCAGGGAAAATGCAGTTCGGTAAATTCAAATAAAATTATATAAAAATCTAACTTTCATTAAACCACACATGTAAGATACTAAATTAAAGCTACATTTGTTGTGAATCCAGCCAACATGTCAGATTTTTAAAAGGCTTTTCGGCGAAAGCATAAGAAGCTATTAGCTGATGATAGCACAACCGTAAACAAAGAGAGTAGCATATTTCAACCCTGCAGGCGCTACACAAAACGCAGAAATAAAATATAAAACATGCCTTACCTTTGACGAGCTTCTTTTGTTGGCACTCCAGTATGTCCCATAAACATCACAATTGGTCTTTTTGTTCGATTAATTCCGTCGATATATATCCAAAATGTCAATTTATTTGGCGCGTTTATTCCAGAAAAAAACAGCTTCCAAATTGCGCAACGTCACTACAAAATATTTCAAAAGTTGCCTGTAAACTTTGCCAAAACATTTCAAACTACTTTTGTAATACAACTTTAGGTATTTTTAAACATGAATAATCAATCAAATTGAAAACGGGTCTATGTGTTTTCAATAGCGGACGAGAGGAAACTAACGCTACTTTTCAAGTCTTGCGCAACTCTCAACAGTGTTACCCATTTCCTAGATGGCCATACTTCTTCATTGCACAAAGGAATAACCTCCACCAAATTCCAAAGACTGGTGACATCCAGTGGAAGCAGTAGGAACTGAAAACAAGTGCCTAAGAAATATCGTTTCCCAAGGAGAACTCACTGAACAGACAGAGACCTGTTTTTTTTTTTTGCCTTCTACATAAGTTTTGTTATACTCACAGACATGATTCAAACAGTTTTAGAAATTCCAGAGTGTTTTCTATCCAAATCTACTAATAATATGCATATCTTATATTTTTGGCATGAGTAGCAGGAAGTTGAAATTGGGCACGCTATTTATCCAAAAGTGAAAATGCTGCCCCCTATACCTTAAGAAGTTAAGCAAGGATTCAGAGACTAGGCTATAAAAACTAGTCGTCTTGTGCGTTGGGAACAGAGAATAAAAGGAGCAGATTTCTGGGCGTGGTTGAATATATTCAGGACTAGCCGAGACAGCAGTGTGCAAGGCATATTGACATAAGAGAGAGGCATATTGACATTAGAGAGAGGCATAAAGCAGTCACAGGTGTTGATCGGGAGAGCTAAGACAACAACAGGTAAATGGTGATGAATGTGCAGAGCGGGTCAGTTATGTACATACAGGACCTGAGTTCAAGGCTGGGGCTGACAGATAAACAAAATGAGGTACCGTGTTATTGAAACAGTCCAGGGGGCATCAGCTGTGTAGCCGAGTGATCATAGGGTACAAAGAACAGCAATAGGTGAGTCAGGGAGCTGTTCAGTAGTCAGTACTACGCTAGGCAAGTGAGAAACACGGCGCTTAGAAAGCTAGCGGGCCGGGGCAAGAAGATGGCTCTTCGGCGACATCGCAATGGAAAATCCCATTGAGACCACATCAGGCGACCACATCGGCAGATCAGTCGTGATGGATCGGCGGGGCTCCACGTCGACAACAAAGAGTCCAGGTCAATTGGAAAAAGAGGTATTGTAGCCCTAGAATCGCGCTCTGCAGACTGGCAGGTATTGTCCGAGCTAAAGCTGGCGGTGTCCGAGCTAAAAGGTGAAGTCCGCTAGCTGTGGCTAACAAAGACTAGTAGCTAGTTAGCTGGCAAGCTCCTGACGGAGGGTCCAGTTATGAGGAATAAAAATAGCAGATCCGTACCACATTGGGTGAGGCAGGTTGCAGGAAAGTATATTTAGTTTGTAGATAGAAAGTGAGATTAAAATGTATACGAGAAAAAAAATTGCTATTTACACGGGATAAGACACGGTATAAAAGAAAGACAAACACAACACACAACCGACTACTACGCCATATTGGAAATGACATCTTCTAGTTTTGGAAACAGAAAACTGTATTGAGATCAAATGTTTAGTCGATGAGAAAATTTGCAGAATGTCTGCCAAAATCCATCATGATCCATCTTCTCCCACTGCCGGCCACTGAGCTTCCTCTCACCACCATATTTGGTAGTAAGTGGAAAAGCCAACCGGATACTTCACATTTATACATACAGTGAAATATCTGTCTCATTGTACTTTCCAGGGGCGCAACTTTCACTGGGGACATATCCCCCCCACATTCTGAAATTGCATTTATGTCCCCCCCAGTTTTATCTTTGGAATGTGGTACAAGACAAGGCAAAGGTGTGCATTAGGCCCATGCAGATGCCTCCGAGTGGTCGGGTAGGCTGTTTGGAGTGTTTATCCAACTGGATAATAGCCCTTACACAGCCTGGAGGTGTGTTAGGTCACTGTTGAAAAACCAATGATAGTCCCTCTAAGCGCAAACTAGATGGGATGGTAGCCATGCTGGTTAAGTGTGCCTTGAGTGTGCCTTGAATGCTAAATAAATCACTGACAGTGTCACTAGCAAAGCACTCCCACACCATTACACCTCCTCCATCCTTTACGGTGGGAACCACACATGCGGAGATCATCCGCAAAATTATTCAGAGGATCTCTGAATGATCCAATGTTGACCTAAATGACTAATGATGATAAATACAATCCACCTGTGTGTAATCAAGTCTCCGTATAAATGCACCTGCACTGTGATAGTCTCAGAGGTCCGTTAAAAGTGCAGAGAGCATCATGAAGAACAAGGAACACACCAGGCAGGTCCGAGATACTGTTGTGAAGAAGTTTAAAGACGGATTTATACGGAGACTTGATTACACACAGGTGGATTGTATTTATCATCATTAGTCATTTAGGTCAACATTGGATCATTCAGAGATCCTCACTGAACTTCTGGCGAGAGTTTGCTGCACTGAAAGTAAAGGGGCTGAATAATTTAGCACGCATAATTTTTCAGTTTTTGATTTGTTAAAAAAGTTTGAAATATCCAATAAATGTCGTTCCACTTCATGATTGTGTCCCACTTGTTGTTGATTCTTCACAAAAAAATACAGTTTTATATCTTTATGTTTGAAGCCTGAAATGTGGCAAAAGGTCGCAAAGTTCAAGGGGGCCGAATACTTTGCAAGGCACTGTAGTTTTGATGTCTTCACTATTATTCTACGATGTAGAAAATAGTAAAAATAAAGAAAACCCCTTGAATGAGTAGGTGTGTCCAAACTTTTGACTGGTACTGTATTATATTGTTTTGTCCCCCGCACTTCTAAAACCAAAGTTGCTCCCCTGGTTCTATCTGTGACATTGGCGCAGCTTGCTAGTTAGCTAACATTAGCTATCAACAGCAGTCACAAGCCAAACATTGCTTAAAAAAGCAACTGCCACCTTGTGGTGTGGAGTATTTTTAAAGAGGTTGATCGACATACGATCTGTGCTATGTGATCAACAGAAAGTTGGTGTGTCTGAGGCTTAAAATCAGAATCTGCAGACTGCTTTAATGCGTCCTTTAAATGTATTGAAATAATTGTACAACCCAAATGCTAGAAACGGTTATTAATATGGAACATAGTGACTAGATGTGTATTTTTTTGTAAACAGTGATGTTACAACATCGTTATACCATAATGTGTTGCATCTCCCACCCTCCTCTCCCCCCTCCTTCCTCACCTCCATCCCTCCTTGCCTCCCTCCCTTCTCATCCCTCCCTCCCTCCCTCCCTCCCACCCTCCGCCCCAGAGCAATGCTAATTGGAGGAGGCTGAGATGCATTATCAGAGGGCCTGCGCTCCCTGCAGTGCTGATTGGACGTGTTTACTTGACCTGCTTTCTGGCTGACCGCCGTCACTGTTTGTTTTACCAGAGAGAAAACACTGCTACATTTAACTATGTTTTACTCTGTTAAAACCTACAGAGTCCCACAACAGCAGTAGGTGTTTTCAGGCATACTTTATGCTCTGACAGCAGTGTGATTAGTGGAGCTAGCTGTAGGTGTTCTGAGGCAGCTCTGTTGGGTCCAGTGAGACAACCTATGCTATGTGTTGTGTAGAGAGGATGAAGAATGAGCAGTGGGTTAGAGGACATAGCCCATGTATAATCATTGTGGCGTGTTGCGTGTGACCTGTGCTGATGGATCGCCACAGAAGAATGTGGAGCGCCACATCGATTGTCTTATCAGCAGAACTGGACAGACCGGTCTGTCTCAAAGGGTCCTTCAGGGCTGGTAGCCATAGTAACCTCTCTCTCTGACCCCGAGGCCTGTGTCAGCAGAAGCAGCAATGTGCTAGTCTCTCTCTCTGTTTAGTGTGTGTGTGTCAGTCAGTGGTGGTCGGTGCTGTTTACTATTAGGGAGGACAATTTTTTTAATGAGTATGGCCTTATTTCAATTACAGCATATTGGATGACTGTCATTCATATTCCATTCACCCAGCTCAATGTAACATCGATAGGTTTAGTTTACTACATAATACTTGAATTTGCCCAGGTCGAGAGGCAAATTGGACTACTCAACGTGACAGACAGTGACACATTCAATACTGCCTTGCACACTCTTGCCTGCATCTAGCTGATCTGGGGTGTAATGATTAGTTCAAACATCTGCAAAACTGAATGTACAAAATAGGGTAGGTCCATCCCCATTTCATTTTGTTATAATTCAGTCTTCTGTGATGTATATAAATTGTAATATTGGGATACAAACTCAAAATGTAATACATTTCAACTCTATATCTGACATGGTACAGGTGTCTTCTGTTTTTTAAGCCCATAACCATGTGTATGAGGTGTATGCTTTTGTTTCACAGTAGATTTGTTCAAGACTACCAATAATCACTCTGTGTGACCCTGATTTAGCCTACTGCAGTAAAAGGTTAAGAAACATTTTGCAACAGAATCGCAGACTGATCACCCGCACACACAGTTCACTTTCATAGCAGCCGTATACAGCATCATCACTTTGCTCGTTGTATAACGCCTTCTAGCATCTACGCATTTTCCTCCTCTCATCTTTTCCATTCACTTGTGGACTTCAGTGCACAACACAACAGCTGTCTGTGGCAGACAAAAAAAAACTCTCCAAGCCAAACCTTTATACCATAACCACTAACTGCTACACAGCCTATATCGTTGTCATCATATTAGCTAATGTCATAGTCAACATAGCTACTAGAACTAATGCGTTAGTAAACCCACAATCCAATCCATGTGTACAATCAATCAGTACAGTGTACAGCAAGCAGTTTAGAGGATACACTGCTGGGCCCTGGTGGCAAAACATTTAATAAAGCTTACCTTGACTTGGAAGAGTTGCGGTGTTGGATAGCCCTACCCAGCTAGTTAACATAAATAGCATTCCTCTCTGAGTCAGGTTGTTGAGTTTAATTTTTTAAAATTTTACTAGGCAAGTCAGTTAAGAACAAATTCTTATTTTCAATGACGGCCTAGGAACAGTGGGTGAACTGCCTGTTCAGGGGCAGAACGATTTGTACCTTGTCAGCTCGGGGATTCGAACTTGCAACCTTTCGGTTACAAGTCCAACACTCTAACCACTAGGCTACCCTGCCGCCCGAGGCTACATTAGCTAGCTAAGTAATTGAAAGGTAAACTAAGAAGAATAAATAAATACAATTAAATATAGCTCTCTCTCTCTCTGCTGCTTCTTCTTAATTTTGGAAGAAATGAATGTGTTCAAAACTGAGTCAACTACTCACCACATTTTATGCACTGCAGTGCTAGCTAGCTGTAGCTTATGCTTTCAGTACTAGATTCATTCTCTGATCCTTTGATTGGATGAACAGGTCAGTTCATGCTGCAAGAGCTTTGATAGGTTGGAGGTCATCCTCCGGAAGTTGTCATAATTACTGTGTAAGTCTATGGAAGAGGGTGAGAACCATGAGCCTCCTAGGTTTTGTATTGAAGTCAATGTACCAAGAGGAGGACGGAAGCTAGCTGTCCTACTGCTACACCAACCATGGTGCTACCCTATAGAGTGCTGTTGAGGCTACTGAGGACCTTATTTGCAAAACAGTGTTTTAATCAGTTATTTGGTGACATCAAATCAAATCAAAGTTTCTTTGCCACGTGCTCCAAATACAACAGGTGTAGACCTTACAGTGAAATGCTTACTTACAGGCTCTAACCAATGTGAATATATTTAGTATAGTTTCATCGAAAAACGATAACTTTTTTAATGTTTCACTATTTTTATTTTTATGGAGGATGGTCCTCCCCTTCCTCCTCTAAGGAACATCCACGGGGGGGGGTGTGGGTGCAGAAACGTGTGGGTGCAGAAACGTAATGCAAGTGTGTGTATGCACTCATGTGTGCTACAGGAGGTATATTATAGCAGAATAGATTTGATGAACATGGGGTAGGCACTAGGCAGCCTGGCATTGACTGCTTTACACTTGGAGACAAGTGGAAAATGTAATAGTATGGTGTTTAGAACCTGTGGTTCTCCGGTAGTCATGTTAGTGTAAGGTGTTATGCCTTTCCACAGGAGATGATTCTCCCTCCCTCTCCCCTCCTGTCCCCTCCCTCTCCCCTCCTGCTTTTCCCTCCTGTCTGCTACCTCTCCCCCTTCTCTGCTTTCCCCTCCTGTCCGCTACCTCTCCCCCTCCAGTCCTCGGGTGACATTACCTGCCCTCTTTCCTGACACAGAGGATGCATACAGGATGACACATGGTGATGAGTAATGGCTTCCCAGGGCCCATAAAGACACCAACAGGACTGTAGGGCTCAGCAAGGGGGGGGGAGGTCAGTTACCTGGGTCATGTGATAAGCTGATATAGGCTGTGGTCTCTTTGAGGTGCCTGTCCCTAGGAGTGCCATGGGAGATGGGCTGGCTGTGTGTGGGGGCGTAATAAGAGGGTGCCGAGGTGGAGCACTCACTGCTATTGTTCCTCAGACAGTTTAAACAGTCTTTTGTGCTGTTTGCTTGACGCATGGATACCTGAAACATTACCAGATATCTATTATTTTGTTCCCATAATGCACACTTAAATACCTTCTCACCTGTCTAGTTCACTATGCTACATTAGCCAAAGCTTTCTAACAGTGACACTAACACTTTTTGGCAGTTGTTCTCTAAACCTGGAAAAGGTCTATATTTAGGCCAGGTTGTGTCTGTGTTGGTTCAAAGGGCCTTGTTTCTTTGAAGTAATGAAAGACAAAGAGATAAAACAGAGCAGATCAGAGGTGGCTAGGCCAGCTGTGTCAACAACAGGTTGTTTCATCAGCCCTTATCTCCCAGCACTCTACTGTACTGTTACCTCTCTCAGCAAGAGTCACCAGGGGCTTCCCCTCCCCAACACCTTATCACCGCAGCCACAGGAAGACCTTAGAGACTGTTTGGGAGAGGTTAACAATACATTTTACACACTCAATGATAGTATGTTACTACAGGGTGGAATATTTCCAGGCACATTTGCATGTTGACGTTTATTGTCTTGAGTCTTGTCTTGGAGGCAGAACTGAGAGATTTGACCTTAGACAAACCAGCTGCAAAATCCAAATTTGCTATATTGTAAAAATTCATGACAACTAAAATGTGCTTTTCAGTCTTCATTTAAGGTTAGGGTTTGGCAATAGGGTTAGCAGTGTGGTTAAGGTTAGAGATAAGGTTAGGGTTAGGTTTAAAATCAGATTTGATGACTTTGTGGCTGTGACAGCTAGTGACCACTCTGCAGAGCTGCCACCAGAACAAGATTCATAACGATGAAATATGAACAGGACTTGACAGGTTAGGAAGTTAGGTCCTGACACACGCTCACACTCACACTTATGCTCGCAGACACTGGGATGTTGGTGCTTCACTGCTTTTCCCAAACAGAATTAGCATGAAATGAAGATGGGCATGTTTGTGTCGAGCTGCTGCTCGCTTCCCTGACTTATTATTGTCATCTCATCACTTCCTCCTTCCCAGGTGTTCTGTAGAATGTTTGACTGCCTGCAGGGGGCATCATCAGAGGTAGGTACAGTACTGCATGGTGTGATCAGTACTGACTATTGACAGGTTGATGAATATACAACTGAACCTTGAACCTGTTATAGAAATGGGCCAGGGCCAGATGTAACACAGGACTAACCAGAGAGATTACTTTTTGGAGCGTGGTGCAGTTTGGTTAACCAGTTTGATTGATGTTCTAGCTAAACGTCAATGATGTGTGCACTGTGCATGAATGTGGGTTCTCTACTGCTTGTTTACAGTGATGATTAATTGCTAAGTGTACCACTGCCTCCAGACATCCACTGACCTCCCAACTAGCAATTATAGGGAGAGAGAATGATTTTGTAATGTTACCCGTAATGTTCCTGTAATGGTTGAGTGTCCAGTTTTTCGTTAGTTATGGGAACATTATATCTATGCTAGCAAAAATCTTCTGAGAACCTTTTTAGCATGTTTTGGCGTTAGAGTGAGAACGTTCCCTTAATTTCAAACAAGATATACCCAGAACGTGCTTACCATGTTCTCAGAATATCCCATATTAATGTTCTAGACACGTTTCATGGGATGCTGCAAGAACATTCATGTGTCCAGTTTTCTGTGGGTTAAGAGAATATTTCATCAACATCCCACCAAACATACACAGAACATGGTTGCCATGTTCTCAGAACATACGATCTTAAAGTTCTGGGTAAGATGTATTTGACATTAAGGGGATGGTCTCTTGGAGACATCCTTGCACATCACAGGAACATTCCTCTAAAAATGTTATTTAATGACCTAATGAGACTAAAGGGAACGTTCTCTAAAGTTGGGGGAACATTTGTTGTTAGCTGGGCTGGTGCCTCTTCTCGAGCTGAAACTGTGTAGAGGCTGCTATTCTTTTCTGTGTTTCTTCCCTTTTGCTCTCATCTCCATCCATCCTATCGCTCCCTCTATCTTTTAATCAATCTCCCCTACACTCTAGTCACTACTCATCATTTCCCCTCTCCTTGTTCTTATCCTTCCTCTTCCCACTCTCCTCTTTTCTCTTTCTCTCTCTTTTTCTCTCGGAGCTATACTTGGCTGTGTGGCAGTGCTGTGCGCCCCGTCAGCTCTCTAATGGCGGCTCCCACTGTGCAGGGCTCTATTTCAGCCATGGCCTCTAAACGAAGCTCCAATTGCCAGCTCATCAGCCAGGGTGTTCTTCATTCCTTAAGCAGATCTGATCTAGGGCTGATTAAACACTGCTCATTTCTTCTCAGAAAGGAGGGTACAACACAACATCATTAGGAGAGGGAGGGTACAACACAACAGCATTAGGAGAGGGAGGGTACAACACAACAGCATTAGGAGAGGGAGGGTACAACACAACGGCATTAGGAGAGGGAGGGTACAACACAACATCATTAGGAGAGGGAGGGTACATTAGGAGAGGGAGGGTACAACACAACAGCATTAGGAGAGGGAGGGTACAACACAACAGCATTAGGAGAGGGAGGGTACAACACAACAGCATTAGGAGACGGAGGGTACTACAGCATTAGCAGAGGGAGGGTATTACAACATTAGCAGAGGGAGGGTACTACAGCATTAGGAGAGGGAGGGTATTACAACATTAGTAGAGGGAGGGTACTACAGCATTAGAAGAGGGAGGGTACTACAGCATTAGTAGAGGGAGGGTACTACAGCATTAGTAGAGGGAGGGTACTACAGCATTAGTAGAGGGAGGGTATTACAGCATTAGGAGAGGAAGGGTACAACAGCATTAGGAGAGGAAGGGTACAACAGCATTAGTAGAGTGAGGGTACTACAGCATTAGGAGAGGGAGGGTACTACAGAATTAGGAGAGGGAGGGTACTACAGCATTAGGAGAGGGAGGGTACTACTATCAATTAACAATACAAACCTACATTTTCCATGAACTAAACATACTAAAGGATATACATTGCAACACGGTTTTAAACAATATCACAACATAACATTTACAACATTACATCACTACTGACAATATCTTTCAATATGCCCATATGCATTAATTCGCCATTTGGGACAGGCACTATAAAGCCAACCCAATTCCCTTAGCTCGGGTCCTTTTCCAGCATACCCGGAAGCTACAGAGATGGAGAGAGAGGAACAGAACAAACAAACAATGCGCTCATCCACAACATTGAGAGGGAGTATAAGCATTATTGAGGGAGGGTCTCAATTAGCAGAGAACATTGACAAGTGTGAAAGCATTAGCAGAGGGAGGGGGTACAAGACAGAGAGGGAGGGTTAATTTGTGAGGGAGGGTACTACAGCATTAGTTAAGCATTATGGAGGGATAATGGCGCATTAGGAGGGAGGGTACTACAGCATTAGAGAGGGATGTGTGTGCAGCATTAGTAGAGAACCAAATGCTGCAACAGCATTAGTAGAGGGAGGGTACTACAGCATTAGCAGAGGGAGGGTCACGTCACATACAGCATTAGCAGAGGGAGGGTACTACAGCATTAGCAGAGGGAGGGTACTACAGCATTAGCAGAGGGAGGGTACTACAGCATTAGCAGAGGGAGGGTACTACAGCATTAGCAGAGGGAGGGTACAACAGCATTAGCAGAGGGAGGGTACTACAGCATTAGGAGAGGGAGGGTTCTACAGCATTAGCAGAGGGAGGGTAAAACAGCATTAGTAGAGGGAGGGTACTACAGCATTAGCAGAGGGAGGGTACAACAGCATTAGTAGAGGGAGGGTACAACAGCATTAGTAGAGGGAGGGTACAACAGCATTAGTAGAGGGAGGGTACAACAGCATTAGTAGAGGGAGGGTACAACAGCATTAGTAGAGGGAGGGTACTACAGCATTAGCAGAGGGAGGGTACTACAGCATTAGCAGAGGGAGGGTACTACAGCATTAGCAGAGGGAGGGTACTACAGCATTAGCAGAGGGAGGGTACTACAGCATTAGCAGAGGGAGGGTACTACAGCATTAGCAGAGGGAGGGTACAACACAACAGCATTAGCAGAGGGAGGGTACAACACAACAGCATTAGTAGAGGGAGGGTACTACAGCATTAGTAGAGGGAGGGTACTACAGCATTAGCAGAGGGAGGGTACTACGGCATTAGTAGAGGGAGGGTACTACGGCATTAGTAGAGGGAGGGTACTACAGCATTAGTAGAGGGAGGGTACTACAGCATTAGTAGGGGGAGGGTACTACAGCATTAGTAGAGGGAGGGTACTACAGCATTAGTAGAGGGAGGGTACTACAGCATTAGTAGAGGGAGGGTACTATAGCATTAGCAGAGGGAGGGTACTACAGCATTAGTAGAGGGAGGGTACTACAGCAATTAGTAGAGGGAGGGTACAACAGCATTAGTAGAGGGAGGGTACAACAGCATTAGCAGAGGGAGGGTACTACAGCATTAGTAGAGGGAGGGTACTACAGCATTAGTAGAGGGAGGGTACAACTGCATTAGTAGAGGGAGGGTACTACAGCATTAGCAGAGGGAGGGTACTACAGCATTAGCAGAGGGAGGGTATTACAGCATTAGCAGAGGGAGGGTACTACAGCATTAGGAGAGGGAGGGTACTACAGCATTAGGAGAGGGAGGGTACTACAGCATTAGGAGAGGGAGGGTACTACAGCATTAGGAGAGGGAGGGTTCTACAGCATTAGCAGAGGGAGGGTAAAACAGCATTAGTAGAGGGAGGGTACTACGGCATTAGCAGAGGGAGGGTACAACAGCATTAGTAGAGGGAGGGTACTACAGCATTAGCAGAGGGAGGGTACTACAGCATTAGCAGAGGGAGGGTACTACAGCATTAGCAGAGGGAGGGTACTACAGCATTAGCAGAGGGAGGGTACAACACAACAGCATTAGCAGAGGGAGGGTACAACACAACAGCATTAGTAGAGGGAGGGTACTACAGCATTAGTAGAGGGAGGGTACTACAGCATTAGCAGAGGGAGGGTACTACAGCATTAGTAGAGGGAGGGTACTACAGCATTAGTAGAGGGAGGGTACTACAGCATTAGTAGAGGGAGGGTACTACAGCATTAGTAGAGGGAGGGTACTACAGCATTAGTAGGGGGAGGGTACTACAGCATTAGTAGGGGGAGGGTACTACAGCATTAGTAGGGGGAGGGTACTACAGCATTAGTAGAGGGAGGGTACTACAGCATTAGTAGAGGGAGGGTACTACAGCATTAGTAGAGGGAGGGTACTATAGCATTAGCAGTAGGGAGGGTAGGCATTAGTAGAGTGAGGGTACTACAGCATTAGTAGAGTGAGGGTACTACAGCATTAGTAGAGGGAGGGTACAACAGCATTAGTAGAGGGAGGGTACAACAGCATTAGTAGAGGGAGGGTACAACAGCATTAGCAGAGGGAGGGTACTACAGCATTAGTAGAGGGAGGGTACTACAGCATTAGTAGAGGCAGGGTACAACAGCATTAGCAGAGGGAGGGTACTACAGCATTAGTAGAGGGAGGGTACTACAACATTAGCAGACGGAGGGTACAACTGCATTAGTAAAGGGAGGGTACTACAACATTAGCAGACGGAGGGTACAACTACATTAGTAGAGGGAGGGTACTACAACATTAGCAGACGGAGGGTACAACCGCATTAGCAGAGGGAGGGTACTACAACATTAGCAGATGGAGGGTACTACAACATTAGCAGACGGAGGGTACTACAACATTAGCAGACGGAGGGTACTACAACATTAGCAGACGGAGGGTACTACAGCATTAGCAGACGGAGGGTACTACAACATTAGCAGAGGGAGGGTACTACAGCATTAGTAGAGGGAGGGTACTACAGCATTAGCAGAGGGAGGGTACTACAACATTAGCAGACGGAGGGTACTACAACATTAGCAGACGGAGGGTACTACAACATTAGCAGACGGAGGGTACTACAACATTAGCAGAGGGAGGGTACTACAACATTAGCAGAGGGAGGGTACAACAGCATTAGTAGAGGGAGGGTACTACAACATTAGCAGAGGGAGGGTACAACACAACAGTGACACTACACAGGGGTTGCTTCATGGTCCACTATCAACCTGTAATGTCCCTGTCCATCAGTCCTTCTTGTCCCTGTCATCATTTTGATTATAACTCTCTTCATATTCACTGAACTCCATGGTGATGGGCTGTAATACCACAATCTGTATTCTCTACACTACAGTCTGTTAGAGGCGTTCACAGGTTTTATAGCATTTTCCCAGGCTCCGTTGGTTCTGACCCCACCACCCAAAGATAATGACACCAGGATGTGCTCCTAATGTGGTTGTAAACAGTGCTCTTGCTGCCTTGGCTCTGGGGTTGGGATTGACTGTTGAAGCACCTCCTGCTGTCTGAAAGTGGAGCCTCCAAATTGTCCAATGAATTCCAGTGCCCACCCAGTGTTTTTGCCTCTTGGAAGTGGAACACAACCTAGCAATCTCATTTGCCATTCCAAATCTATTGTGTATGATGGCATTCCTATTCCAGGGGGTGAGAGACAAGACAAGGAGATGAATGTGCATGGTGGCTTTGTCTAGAGGGTAACATCAAGGCATGGACGAATAGTTGGTTCCAGTGAAGTGGTGCCGTTGGCAGTGTGGCCACTACAGTATGCCTACTGTATGTGTTCACCAGCACTGTGAATAGTGTGTCTGTTTCCTTACAATTCATCTATGTGAGGTCTAAGTGCCCTTTTGCCTCCATGCTATCCAAGCCACTAATTCGTTTATTAGCCCGGCCTGTCTTTCAGTTTGACTGGCACAAGCGCCTATTCACCTAATAATCCCACAAGCAGGCAGGCAGGCTGAGTGTGTGAGTTAGTGTGTGAAGCAGGGAACTGGTGTTTAAGTGTCTCGGTGGTGTTAGCGACACAGCAGGCATCAGAGAGCTGTGCTGATACTGATCTGCTCATTAGACAGCGTTATTCCCCATGCAGCTCTGACACACACCGCCTCCTCTTTCACAAAGCTCAGTGGAACGCACCGATCACAACGCCGGATCTGACTGACCCCTGACCTCGTCCGTGTGGTGTTGTCATAGACAGAGAGGGATAGTCAGTGGGGTGGGTCGTCAGATGATTTGTCCCCACTACAGCCGCCAGCCTACCTGGTCTTAAATCTTCTTCCACCTCTTGTTTCTCACTAACACACATTCCAGGCCCTGATGAATGAGTGTCCTGTTTCACTGGGCTGTAGTGGAGCCAGTGAACCTTAGAGGTTGTGGACCTCACAGGGGTAATGGATGGTCCTCAGGGTGATAGCCGCAAGGTGAACACGCCTGACCTTACACCACTTTGGCCTTGTAGGACAAACACAGGACAGAGACATTGACCACGTTTCACTCCTGTCACTTCACCAGATCACTAACATATCTCAGAGGGGCCAGTAGTGTCCTGGAAAATCAACGACTGGTTGGCACCATGTGCTAATTTGGTCGAAGGCTGTTCAATTACATAGATCTCTTTGGTTATACTGCACGGACATTTGGATGTGATTATGTGATGCTTGTCTTATGTTTGCAGTATAAACAAATACAAACGTTATGGTGGCCACTGATTCCATGGTTACCTTGATTTGTGTAATCTCCAAGGGGGCAGTAGTGCGCTCTCATCCCCAGAGCCATATACAGTATACAGTACCTATATATCTCTGTATACATTTATCTTTGCTCAGCCCTGATATCTGTTGAATAGTTAGTTAACTTCTTGCGTCGAGCCATGCCGGATCCGGTAGCGTAATCATAGCCTCAAAGCTCAATACCATAACGCAACGTTAACTATTCATGAAAATCGCAAATGAAATGAAATTAATATGCTAGCTCTCAAGCTTAGCCTTTTGTTAACAACACTGTCATCTCAGATTTTCAAAAATATGCTTCTCTACCATAGCAAACTAGCATTTAGCGTTAGCATTTAGCATTTTCACATTTTCACAAAAAGACCACATTTTCACAAAAACCAGCAAAAACATTCAATAAATCATTTACCTTTGAAGAACTTCAGATGTTTTCAATGAGGAGACTCTCAGTTAGATAGCAAATGTTCAGTTTTTCCTGAAAGATTTTTTGTGCAGGAGAAATCGGTCCGTTTGATGCGTCACTTTTGGCTACCAAAAAAAAACGAAAATTCAGTTATCCAAACGCCAAACTTTTTTCCAAATTAACTCCATAATATCGACTGAAACATGGCAAACGTTGTTTAGAACCAATCCTCAAGGTGTTTTTCACATATCTCTTCAATGATGTATCGTTCCTGGAAGTATGAGTCTCCTTCTGTAACGCAAGGTACAATGGTTGCCACTGGGAATTACGCACCGACTTAGACAAAGGCCACCGGACGGTCCCCTGGCAAATGTAGTCTCTTATGGCCAATCTTCCAATGATATGCCTACAAATACGCCACAATGCTGCAGACATCTTGGATGAACGGCAGAGCGCATAAGCTCATTCACAGCATATTCACAGCCATATAAGGAGAGTAAGTAAAACACAGCATCAAAAATCCTGTTAATTTCCTGTTTGAAGTTTCATCTTGGTTTCTCCTGTAAGATCAGTTCTGGGGTACTCACAGATAATATCTTTGCAGTTTTGAAAACGTCAGAGTGTTTTCTTTCCAACGCTGGCAATTATATGCATAGTCGAGAATCTTTTCATGACAAAATATTGCGCTTAAAACGGGCACGTTTTTTATCCAATAATGACATTGCGCCCCCATAGGTTGAAGAGGTTAACTTCTTGGTGACAGGGGGGGCAGTATTGAGTAGCTTGGATGAATAAGGTGCCCAGAGTAAACTGCCTGCTACTCTGTCAAATATGCTAATATATGCATATTATTAGTAGTATTGGATAGAAAACACTCTGAAGTTTCTAAAACTGTTTGAATGATGTCTGTGAGTATAACAGAACTCATATGGCAGGCGAAAACCTGAGAAAAATCCAACCAGGAAGTGGGAAATCTGAGGCTTGTAGTTTGTAGCCCCTATTGTAGATACAGTGGGATATTGGTTATGTTGCACTTCCTAAGGCTTCCACTAGATGTCAACAGTCTTTTGAACTTTGTTTGAGGATTCTACTGTGAGGGGGGCCGGATGAGAGAGGAATGAGTCAGGTGTCTGGCAGATTGCCACAGGCTCTGAGGTGCGGTCACGAGAGAGTTCGCTCTCGTTCCATTGCTTTTCTACAGACAATGGAATTCTCCGGTTGGAACATTATTGAACATTTATGATAAAAACATCCTAAAGATTGATTTTATACTTCGTTTGACAAGTTTCTACGGGCTGGAACTTTTTGAACTTTTCGTCCGACATTTGGCGGGACCTGAACGCGCTTTTGGATTTGTTTACCAAATGCCCTAACAAAAGAAGCTATTTGGACATAAATGATGGACATTATCAAACAAAACAAACATTTATTGTGGAACTGCGATTCCTGGGAGTGCATTCTGATGAAGATCATCAAAGGTAAGTGAATATTTATAATGCTATTTATGACTAATGTTGACTACCCAATATGGTGGATATATTTTTGGCTGCTTTGTTGTCTGAAAGCTGAACTCAGATTATTGCATGGTTTGCTTTTTCCGTAAAGTTTCTTTGAAATCTGACACAGCAGTTGCATTAAGGAGAAGTATATCTCTAATTCCATGTATAACAGTTGTATATCCATCAACGAGTATTTCTGTAAATAGATGTGGCTCTCTGCACAATCACCACATGTTTTAGAACTACTGAACGTAAGGCGCCAATGTAAAATGAGATCGTTTGATATAAATATGCACTTTATCGAACAAAACATACATGTATTGTGTAACATGAAGTCCTATGAGTGTCATCTGATGAAGATCATCAAAGTTTAGTAATGAATTCTACCTCTATTTGTGCTTTTTGTGACTCCTCTCTTTGGCTGTAAAAATGGCTGTGTTTTTCTGTGACTTGGTGGTGACCTAACATAATCGTTTGTGGTGCGTTCGCTGTAAAGCATTTTTGAAATCAGACACTGTGGCTGGATTAACGAGAATGTTATATTTAAAATGATGTGAAATACTTGTATGCTTGAGGAATTTTAATAATGAGATTTTTGTTGTTTTGAATTTGGCGCCCTGCACTTTCACTGGCTGTTGGCGAGGTGGGACGCTACAGTCCCATATATCCCAGAAAGTTACTAAACTTTTATTTTCCTCCAATTAATAGTTTTTTGTCTCTTTTTTATTTTTATGGTTCCACTAGACGAGAGCTCTTTTAAATGATGAAGAAAGCTGATTAGAATACAGTGCATAGCTACAGAACTCATTATAGCTCTGTGAACCCTGACCCACACTATTCACTTATTCCTCATTAGCTGTCATCTGTTGTCATGGTTTCACGTGGCTAGGAACATCCGTGTGGCACTTGAACACGGTTAGGTAGTGTACCTGTGTTGAAATTAACACATTTTTTTATTCAAACTTTACCGTTTGAAGAAGTGTATTTATAGCTCATATTTCTCTCAAGAAACTTGCCTGGTCCATGATCCCCATCCACAAGGGAGGCTGTGGCTGTATGGCGGTAATATTACAGTAGCCTAGTTGACAGTTACAAATGGCTGAGCTGACTAATCAAATTAAATTAGACCGTAGTCACACTTCAGTGAGAATTGTAATGATATTACGTTAGATGGCAGTTACTGATGGCCTGTCATGGCTGGCGCCGGTGCTTTCACCTCAACACCTCTCTAGGGCTACCTGTTATTTCATCTATACAGGGCTACGGCTGGGCTACGGTTCACACCCAACACCTCAGATACAAGACCACAGAGCAGTCAGTAATGCAAACACACATCAGGCAGATGGAGAGAGGGAAAGGCATCTTCAGAGATATAACTCTGCCTATGACTAAAGGGATTATTGCAGTTATTTGAAGGAACGTAGAGGAAATCCTTCACATATCTCCAATTCTCCAGACATCTGCTCCAGAGAATGGTTTGACTGTGTTGTTCAAGCTATAGATTATAGTGATAAACATCAATATTACATGTATATTACAAGTAATTGTGTCATGCCTATTTTGACATGCTTAGTGATGGTGACCACCTAGCTGCATTGTTTTGTAGTGACTCAGTTCTGCCACTGTGCCCATAGGAAAAGGTCCCCTTCCTGGAAATTATGGTTGGAAAGTCCGAAGTTATGGTAGAGTTAGGGTTGCAAAATAAAACGTTTAATAAATTCCCCGGATTTCCCGAAGACCCGGTTGGAGGTTTCATAGTCCTCAAACCAGGATTTCTGGAAAACCAGGGAATTTATTGAAAATTCACAGAATTTTGTAACCCTAGGTGGATTGAAGCGTTGGAGCCACATTCCTACATTCCAACCTGACTGAAGGGACACTGTGTTTGTTTTTCTTAGTCTGTGTGTCTTGTGTCTATGTAAGTAATTCTGTCTGTGTGTGTATTTTGTGTGTGTAACTCTGTGTTCCTGTCTGTGTGTGTGTGTGTATCTGTTGTGAGTGAGAGTGTATTTGTGTGTGTGTTTGTGTATACCGTACACTACCGTTCAAAAGTTTGGGGTCAAAAGCACATTTTTTGTCCATTAAAATAACATAAAATTGATCAGAAATACAGTGTAGGCATTGTTAATGTTGTAAATAACGATTGTAGCTGGAAAAGGCAGATTTTTAATGGAATATCTACATAGGCGTACAGAGGCCCATTATCAGCAACCACCAACCTGTGTTCCAATGGCACGTTGTGTTAGCTAATCCAAGTTTATAATTTTAAAGGCTAATTGATCATTAGAAAACCCTTTTGCAATTATGTTAGCACAGCTGAAAACTGTTGTTCTGATTAAAGAAGCAATAAAACTGGCCTTCTTTAGACTAGTTGAGTATCTGGAGAATCAGCATTTGTGGGTTCGATTACAGGCTCAAAATGGCCAGAAACTAAGAACCTTCTTCTGAAACTCGTCAGTCTATTATTGTTCTGAGAAATGAAGGCTATTCCATGCGAGAAATTACCAAGAAACTGAAGATCTGGTACAACACTGTGTACTACTCCCTTCATAGAACAACGCAAACCAGAATAGAATCAGGAGTGGGAGGCCCCGGTGCACAACTGAGCAAGAGGACAAGTACATTAGAGTGTCTAGTTTGAGAAACAGACACCTCACAAGTCCTCAACTGGCAGCTTCATTAAATAGTACCTGCAGAACACTCATCTCAATATCAACAGGGAAGAGGAGACTCCGTGATGCTGGCCTTCTAGGCAGTGTTTCTCTGTCCAGTGTCTGTTCTTTTGCCCATTTTAATCTTTTTTTATTTCCCAGTCTGAGATATGGCTTTTTCTTTGCAATTCTGCTTAGAAGGCCAGCATCCCGGAGTCGCCTCTTCACTGTTGACTTTGAGACGGGTGTTTTGCGGGTACTATTTAATGAAGCTGCCAGTTGAGGAATTGTGAGGCATTTGTTTCTCAAACTAGACACTCTAATGTACTAATGTAGATATTTTTGTTAACTGCATGTGTGACATAACTCCACCAGTCCTATTTATGATATAATTTACAAAGATTATACTTTTTTTAATCAATTAGTATATTTGAGTTTAACCATAATATTTCTTGTAGTATTTGTTCTGTCTCTTCTGGTGGATATTAAACTGAACTCAGTATTTGTGTTTGGCTCCGGAGCCCGGAGCCAGGCAGCAGATTTCACAAGATTTTAGCTGATTACTCTTCAGTGGAAGTGCTGCCGAACTAATGGCAGCACAACGACACCCAACTATAATAGAGATTAAAATGAAAAAGCAGATCAGGAGAATCTAATTAACTTGGCAGTGGAAAAGCGCATTTTGGGAGAGTCTGAGGTCCTATTGGACCTCCTCTCCTCTGCATACAGAACGCCTAAGCATCTCAGTGAGGAAGACGTTTTTCCCTAAACAATGACTTCCTCCAGGGATCATCTTCTCTCGTTTAGCCTGGAAATACAATCAGCCTCCCATTCTCCACACGCAGAGATAATGCCATTTGCTTCCTGACGCATTAATGCTAATCTTTTTATTGCAGCGAAACAGAGAGAGGGAAATTACCCCTGTGCTTCAGAGCGCTTATACTGAGGAACAGGCAGCTTTGTGGAGCGAGCTTTGATGAAAGAAATACTCACTTTGTGGTTTTTAATCATCTCAGAGTATTAACAAGCTTTCCTGATAAGAAAACAAATGAAATATAAAATCAGAGAATAAACAAATGCAATTATCTATGGAAATGAATGTTGAAGCTGTTCAGATCAATCCTATTACTCGGGGGACGGGGATTTGTAAACACTTACAGTGAATATTGTTAATTTATCATGGTAGGCTATAGCTTGTTTTTTCCTGTGCATCCCAGATAGTAGAGTCTCCTCCCTCAAACTGCCAGTCTGGAGCGAAGATCCAAAATGTCAGATCACACTTTCAGAATCTTTGACGCTGTATCCTGTAAGAGGACAGACTTTGTCCTGTGTGTGTGTGTGTGTGTGTGTGTGTGTGTGTGTGTGTGTGTGTGTCACTGTCCATCCAACGTGTGCGAGCAAGCTTGGTTGTGTTTCGTTGTGGATGAGTGTATCACTGTGTTTTTGGAGGATTTCCCCACTCTTCCATCTTAAGCCTTTGAAAAGCCTTATGTCACAGACTGCACAGCAGGACTGACACAGTCACAACAAAATAATCAGTCTTTTACTTTTTGCCCTTCGAAGCTGCAGGAATATTCCTGTTGACCAGGGGGGGTGGATGTCAAACACAAGGATGTGCATTGTTTCACTCTCAGCCACTATGAATGATGTCACAGTTTTGCAGCACGGTCCCATTCCCCACAGGACACCCTTTGTTATTATGCATAGTTTGGATACGAGTGTGTGGATGATACAACTGTTTGGAATCAAAAGAAATGCCTTTCAATTATAGCGGCTTACTAGTCAGAGGCTTACAGTAGTAGGGTTAATCAGTACAAATGACAGCTTGAGGTTTAGTCAAACCCTAATAATGATTAAATATCTATTTGAATTATGGAATACTAAAATCCACATTGTCATAGGCTTATACTAAAATTCATAAAATCTCACTGTAGAATGGGCTCATTTAATGCTAAACATCACACACATTACTGAATAAGTCATTTTTAAGGGGTTAATTAAGTAATTAGTGATCCACGTGATTCACCATTGTGAGCTGGTTTTGGGGAGATGGTGGAGGGAGAGCTGGAGAGACTGTGGTCCTGCCCAGCAACAGTCCCAGTAGGACCTCTGTACTCCCTGTGAATTCACAGAGAGACAGAAACATAACCTCAATTCACTAGGAAACAGAATTTCCATATTTCCTTATTCACATTTGGTGAACTACATCTCTTGTCCTCCTTAATGATAAGTCTGTTCTGTCTGAGCATGGCGAAGGGGGAACCAGTGTTTTCAGGCATTTGTACAATGTGTGAGTGACAAAGGCTGCGTGCTGGCTGGAGCAGGGGGCCATAGGGGCCAGGGACCAGGGCTGTAGCGGGTGAGACTGGGCCAGGGACCAGGGCTGGAGCAGGGGGCCATAGGGGCCAGGGACCAGGGCTGTAGTGGGTGAGACTGGGCCAGGGACCAGGGCTGGAGCAGGGGGCCATAGGGGCCAGGGACCAGGGCTGTAGTGGGTGAGACTGGGCCAGGGACCAGGGCTGGAGCAGGGGGCCATAGGGGCCAGGGACCAGGGCTGTAGTGGGTGAGACTGGGCCAGGAGAGGCACTCAGTGTGTAGGTGTGAGGAATGCATGGGCAGTTGGACAGCTATGGTCTGGACAACACCAGCACAATGGACCCAGTGTTCTGCTGCACAGCAATGACAGAACCAACAGACCCTAGATGCAAGCCATGCAGACCCACAAGGTCTAGATGAGAGATGTGTCTGAATTATGTGCTGCGGGAGCAACTGTATGTGCCTGCGGTTAATGACTTGTAGTCCACTGTTATATCTTCTTCTTCTGAGATATTTAGCCACCACCACAATATTATCTGGTCAGGTTTACAGGTCTATGTGTGTACCATCATTGAATGTCTTTCTTTGTGCCATGTGGTATTTTGACAGGTAGTTAAGCCTGTTACTCTGGGCTCAGGTCTTCTCTCCTGGGCCTGGGGTATTGATTAGTGGGCCCGGGTTGGGGGTGGCTCATTAGCTAAGTAGTGAGAGGGGAGGAGGGGAGGGAGTCTAATTGAAGTAATGTCTGACTCTGATGTGATGGTCTAATCTCTGTGTCTGAACTGGCTCTCTGTTTAATTGATAGCTGTGATCTCACCGAGGGTCTGACGAGAGAGACTGGGACTGTTGTACGGGTCCCATGAGACAACAGTCCCATGAGACCATGTAAAACTCTGAACTTCACACGTGTGTGTGTGAATTTGTGCTGCGTATGTGTGTATTGAGCACCAGACGTGAGTCTACTTCAGTGAAACAGCTCAATCACCATGGTGATTGATACGACTCAGGACCTTTGGCTTCTTTCTTTCCTTCTTAATGCGTTTGAGCCAATCAGTTGTGTTGTGACAAAGTAGGGGTGGTATACAGACTTATTTGGTAAAAGACCAAGTCCATATTATGGCAAGAACAGTTCAAATAAGGAAAGAGAAAGAAAGTCCATAATTACTTTAAGACATGAAGATCAGTCAATACGGAACATTTCAAGAACTTTGAACATTTCTTCAAGGGAAGTGGCAAAAACCATCAAGCGCTATGATGAAACTGGCTCTGATGAGGACTGCCACAGGAAAGGAAGACCCAGAGTTACTTCTGCTGGAGAGGAAAAGTTCATTAGAGTTACCAGCCTCACAAATTGCAGCCCAAATAAATGCTTCACAGAGTTCAAGTAACAGACATCTCAACATCAACTGTTCAGAGGAGACTGCGTGAATCAGGCCTTCATGGTTGAATTGCTGCAAAGAAAGCACTACTAAAGGTCACCAATAAGAAGAAGAGACTTGCTTGGGCCAAGAAACACGAGCAATGGACATTAGACCGGTGGAAATCTGTCCTTTGGTCTGATGAGTCCAAATTTGAGATGTTTGGTTCCAACCGCCATGTCTTTGTGAGACGCAGAGTAGGTGAAGGGATGATCTCCACATGTGTGGTTCCCACCTGGAAGCATGGAGGAGGAGGTGTGATGGTGTGGGGGTGCTTTGCTGGTGACACTGTTTGTGATTTATTTAGAATTCAAGGCACATTTAACCAGCATGGCTGCCACAGTATTCTGTAGTAATACGCCATCCCATCTGGTTTGCGCTTAGTGGGACTATGTGTTTTTCAACAGGACAATGACCCAAAACCTCCAGGCTGTGTAAGGGCTATTTGACCAATAAGGAGAGTGGTGGGGTGCTGCATCAGATGACCTGGCTTCCACAATCACCCAGCCTCAACCCAATTGAAATGGTTTGGGATGAGTTGGACTGCAGAGTGAAGGAAAAGCAGCCAAGTGCTCAGCATTTTATTTTTTTGTAACCTTTATTTAATTAATCAGTTAAGAACAAATTCTTATTTTCAATGTCAGCCTTTCAGTTACAAGTCCAACGCTCTAACCACTAGGCTTCCTGCCACCCCATGTGGGAACTCCTTCAAGAAGGTTGGAAACACATTCCAGGTGAAGCTGGTTGAGAGAATGCCAAGAGTGTGCAAAGCTGTCATCAAGGCAAAAGGTGGCCACTTTGAAGAATCTCAAATATGAAATATATTTTGATTTGTTTAACACTTTTTTGCTTACTACATGATTCCATATGTGTTATTTCATAGTTTTGAGGTCTTCACTATTATTAGAAAATAGTAAAAATAAAGAAAAACCCTTTAATGAGTCGGTGTGTCCAAACTTTTGACTGGTACTGTATATTCAGCATGACATTCATATGAGCATTATAATATGATTACAACCCAAAAGTAATGTGAAATGAACTCATAACTTAGCTATGACAGCAATATACAGTATTTAGACTACTTTGCATTTGTCTGGGCTTGCTAGCAGTAGCCACTAGCCAGCCAGCAGACCTGGGTGGCGCATTACACCCTGGGAGTTGAAATGCACTCTTGGAATCGTAGTATCACAGTTTCTAAACCCAGAGGTGCATCATGGACAAACTGAAATGGTCCACCCACACAGACAGCGTGGTGAAGTAGGCACAGCAGCTCCTCTTCAACCTCAGGAAGCTGAAGAAATGTGGCTTGTCACCAAAAACACTCACTAACTTTTACAGATGCACAATCGAGAGCATCCTGTCGGGCTGTATCACCACCTGGTACTGCTCCGCCCACAACCGTAAGGATCTCCAGAGGGTAGTGAGGTCTGCACAACGCATCACCGGGGGCAAACTACCTGCCCTCCAGAACACCTACACCACCCGATGTCACAGGAAGGCCATAAAGATCATCAAGGACAACAACCACCTGAGCCACTGCCTGTTCACCCCGCTATCATCCAGAAGGCGAGGTCAGTACAGGTGCATCAAAGCTGGGAACAAGAGACTGAAAAACAGCTTCTATCTCAAGGCCATCAGACTGTTAAACAGCGAGCACTAACATTGAGTGGCTGCTGCCAACATACTGACTCAAATCTCTAGCCACTTTAATAATTAAAAATTGGATGTAATAAATGTATCACTAGTCACTTTAAACAATGCCACTTTATATAATGTTTACATACCCTACATTACTCATCTAACCACTAGGCTACCCTGCCGCCTCATAGAAAATCTTTGGAGGGAGTTGAAAGTCCGTGTTGCCCAGCAACAGCCCCAAAACATCACTGCTCTAGAGGAGATCTGCATGGAGGAATGGGCCAAAATACCAGCAACAGTGTGTGAAAACCTTGTGAAGACTTACAGAAAACGTTTGACCTCTGTCATTGCCAACAAAGGGTATATAACAAAGTATTGAGATAAACTTTTGTTATTGACCAAATACTTGTTTTCCACCATAATTTGCAAATAAATTCATTAAAAATCCTACAATGTGATTTTCTGGATTTGTTTTTCTCATTTTGTCTGTCATAGTTGAAGTGTACCTATGATGAAAATTACAGGCCTCTCTCATCTTTTTAAGTGGGAGAACTTGCACAATTGGTGGCTGACTAAATGCTTTTTTGCCCCACTGTATATAGCTCATTGTGTATTTATTTCTGTTACTATTTTTTATTTTCTATTATAAAAAAATACAATAAAAAGTATTTTGCATTGTTGGGAAGGGCCCATAAGTAAACATTTCACTGTTAGTCCACACATGTTGTTTATGAAGTATGTGACAACAACAATTTGATTTCATTTTATGGTGTGTAGACTATTGCAATATAGAAGCTTCAGAAATTAGCTTGTTGTTTTGGAACTAATCTATTTATTTAATAAATTTAGTTATTTTCCTGTAATGAATAATGAATCATAGTGTCACGACTTCCGCCGAAGTCGGCCCTTCTCCTTGTTCGGGTGGTGTTCGGCGGTCGACGTCACCGGCTTTCTAGTCACCACCGATCCATGTTTCAGTTTAGTTTTGTCTGTATTAATCACACCTGGTTTCAATTCCCATATCATGTTCCTTATTTAACCCTCTGGCATACATTTCTGTTCTATCCGTGATTGTTGGTGTCTTTCGTGGTTGTTGATTGTGCTAGTGTGTATGTATGTTCCTATTTGGAATTTTGTTTGACTTTTTTTTGAGTAAACTCAGTTGTGTTGCTCAAAACCTGTGTCCTGCACCTGACTCCGCTACATCTCTGAACCCAATCGCTGACACATAGGTCAAATGTAGTGGTTCTCAAACATCTCCTCTAGGACCCCCAGACATTTCACAGTTCTGTTGTAGCCCTGAACTAAGTCACCTGATTAATCTAGTAAAGGGCTCGATGATTAGTTTGAATCAGGTGTGCTGGCTGTGGAATAGTTCAAATACATGCAACAACTGGGGGTTCCCGAGGAGAGGTTTGAGAACCCCTGGTCTAATGAATGTCATTTGAACCAATATTATGGCCATACTGTACATGAGCAAATTAAACCTGATATGTATCAATTTACATTTTAAAACAGTTTAGATTTTATTGTCAAATTAGTCTCATATATGGTTTTTCATAAGGAACATTTAAGATGTTCTTCTGTTATTTAATATGTTGTTTAATTTTTATTTTAATGAATATAGAATAGAATATATTCTATTTGTTATTTTAGTTCTACCAGTTCTTCATATTGTTCAATGTTTAAATAAATAAAAACCAGTGGTATTCTGTGACTAGCTGATATGCTTTCTTTTTTTGCTGTGGTATCCTTTCGGTTATCAAGTATCGTTTTGGTTTTGAATATCATTTTGGTATTGAATATCGTGATGCTTAACCTGGTATCCGTTTCAAAGTCAATATTCTGGTTTCGTGACAACATTAGTTCTGAGGCTTGACAGTAGTGCCTGCTACCTCAGTGGTTCGGCCCATGGGACAGTGTGAGCCCTGCTAGACTGTCACCTCTATTCTGTCTCCCACAGCCTGCTGACATTTCTAGTGCTTTGTGTGGTGTTTTTTTCCTCCATAGTCTATGATTGTAGTAGGTGCTGTTGCCCTCCATGCATTACACCTCTTTGACTGTAGTCTATGTAGGCTACGTAGTGGTCTACCCATAGCCCTCATTCTGTAAGGAACATGTGTCTCCACCCTTTTTCACACCACACAGCCCCCACCCCATGATAACACTCTCTATTTTTTTCTCAATTCAATTCAAAGGGCTTTGTTGTCATGGGAAACATATGTTTACATTGCCAAAGCAAAAGTTCCAAAGGAATAGAGACATTTCAAATGTCATATTGTGTCTATATACAGTGTTGTAACGATGTGCAAATAGTTAAAGTACAAAAGGGAAAATAAATAAACATAAATATGGGTTGTATTTACAATGGTATTTGTTCTTCACTGGTTGCCCTTTTCTTGTGGCAACAGGTCACAAATCTTGCTGCTGTGATGGCACACTGTGGTATTTCACCCAATAGATATGGGAGTTTATCAAAATTGGATTTGTTTTTGAATTCTTTGTGTGTCCGTGTAATCTGAAGAAAATATGTGTCTCTAATATGGTCATACATTTGGCAGGAGGTTAGGAAGTCTCTCTCTTTCTCACTCTCACCTTCACATACCTCATTCATATAACTATACCATATCCTGCTCACCTTTCTGTCTCATAACAAAGTCTAGCCACTATTGATTGAATCAGTATACTGTAGTATGCCACATGGAGGTGAGTCATGTTTGGGTGTTAGACATATCTGCATGGAGACTGAATGGTTCCATTGGAAGCCATTGGTGTTGAGTTAGTTCTGGAATATTGATTGAAAAGTTGGCCTGTATTTGATCTCCTGACCTGCTTAATCTGGTTTAGATGGATGACTAGGAGTTGGATGTCATCCCAGTTGGATGTCATACCATTGTTTGTTTTCCCTGAGCCGTGAACTCTACCTTAGATACGGACTTAAAGCTTTCTTCAACAACCTTCAGATTTTTTGGAGTACTTTAATGGCATCTTAACAGTCTTGTGAGATTTCCCTTGTGGAACTACTTATGTTATATACACTTATTATAAGGGCACAAGGTGAGACCCAAATGCAGACACAGGAGGCAGATGGTTGAGCTCCGATATTTATTACACCAAAAGGGGTAGGCAAAAGGCAGGTCAGGACAGGCGAGAGTTCATAACCCAGGTCAGAGTCCAAACAGTACCAGGGGATAGACAGACTCAAGGTCAGGACAGGCGAGAGTTCATAACCCAGGTCAGAGTCCAAACAGTACCAGGGGATAGACAGACTCAAGGTCAGGACAGGCGAGAGTTCATAACCCAGGTCAGAGTCCAAACAGTACCAGGGGATAGACAGACTCAAGGTCAGGACAGGCGAGAGTTCATAAACCAGGTCAGAGTCCAAACAGTACCAGTGGATAGACAGACTCAAGGTCAGGACAGGCGAGAGTTCATAAACCAGGTCAGAGTCCAAACAGTACCAGTGGATAGACAGACTCAAGGTCAGGACAGGCAGGGGTTCAGTGAACAGGTCCAAGTCCAAACCGTACAAGGGGATAGGCAGGCTCGAGGTCAGAACAGCCAGAGTGGTCAGGCAGGCGGATTCGGCGTCAGGACAGGCAAGGGTCAAAACCAGGAGGGCTAGGAAAAAACAGACTGGGAAAAATAAGAGCTAGGAGAAACGCTGGTTGACCTGGCAAAACAAGACGAACTGGCACAGAGAGACAGGAAACACAGATAAATACACCGGGGACTAATGGGGAAATCAGGAGACACATGGAGGTGGGTGGAGACAATCACCAAAACAGGTGAAACAGATCAGGGCGTAACACTTATACAGTTATTGTGTTATACTCTGATTTACCAAGTTCATTTCTCAAAGGACACGCCTTGTATGATATAAAAAAATGCTTTACTAATTTATTTTGTGGTGTGGTTGTTGGGAAGGGGCTGCATGACCGACACTGAGATATACTACCCAGTTGATATTATACTGAACACAAATATAAATGCAACATGCAACAATTACAAAGATTTTACTGAGTTACAGTTCATATAAGGAAATCAGTCAATTGAAATAAATTCATTAGGCCTTAATCTATGGATTTCACTTGACTGGGAATACAGATATGCATCTGTTCACAGATACCTTAAAGAAAGTAGGGACATGGATCAGAAAACCAGTCAGTATCTGGTGTGACCACCATTTTCCTCATGCAGCGCGACAGATATTTTGCATAGAGTTGATCATGCTGTTGATTGCCTGTGGAACATTTTCAGCTTCCAGGAATTGTGTACAGATCCTTGCGACATGGGACCATGCGTTATCATGCTGAAACATGAGGTGATGGAGGTGGATAAATGGCATAACAGTGGGCCTCAGGATCTCGTCACGGTATCTCTGTGAATTCAAATTGCCATCGATAAAATGCAACTGTGTTCATTGTCCGTGGTTTATACCAGCCCATACCATAACCTCACAGCCACCATGGGGCACTCTGTTCACAAAGTTAACATCAGCAAACCGCTCAGCCACACGACACCATACATGTGGTCTGCGGTTGTGAGGCCGGTTGGCCGTACTGCCAAATTCTCTAAAACAACGTTGGAAGCGGCTTATGGTAGACAAATGTACATTCAATTCTCTGGCAACAGCTCTGATGGACATTCCTGCATTCAGCATGCCAATTGCACGCTCCCTCAACAGTTGAGACATTTGTGGCATTGTGTTGTGTGACAAAACTGCACATTTTAGAGTGGCCGTCTATTGTCCCCAGCACAAGGTGCACCTGTGTAATAACCATGGTGTTTAATCAGCTTCGTGATGTGCCACACCTGTCAGATGGATAGATTGTCTTGTCTTGGATTTGAATGTGTGTGCTGTAGTACAACACACTGCCCGTAATAGTGTTTAGACATGCATTATTAGATTGACTAACATGTAACGGTATCACAACCGGGTGGTCCCATAGGGTGGTGCACAATTGGCCCAGCGTCGTCTGGGTTTGGCCGGTGTAGACTGTCATTGTAAATAAGAATTTGTTAAGGTTAAATCAAATACGGAGTGTATAATGTGTGTATAATGTGTTCATGTATCTGAGCAACAATGGGAGACTGATGGGACGAAAGAGAAATAAGAATAGTTTTAGTGAGGAGGGAAATGCCAATTGAGTCTATAGCCAGCGGGTAGATAATACAAATAGAGATGAGATTGGTGAGGAGGAAAAGAGTGAGCCGAGGTGGCTGGGGGAGGTATGTGTGGTCTGCTGGGGTAATTCATTTTTTTGAAAAACTCAGTGTCTGTGTCCCTCCAAGGTCTGAGCACAGGCACTAAACATTCCACACAGCCAGGGGGAGAGAGAGGGCAAGATTCATTAACATAAGAAGAGGTCCTTCGACCAATCACAGCCCGGGAGTGGGAACTGGGGGGTGTCGGATTACTGCGCATTCTTCCCTCCCTCCCCTGGTCGGGAGAAGCAGCGAAGGACAGACACACAGAGAGAGAGAGATGTAAATGGGACAGTCTCATTCTTGCACTCTGAGATCACAGTGCCAGAGAATGTGTTAGGATCTTCCCAAGTCCTTCTGCCTGGGAAAGAGACAACAGGGAACGTTAACTGGTGGCTAGACAGGGGCTGTTTCCAGGACCAAATCGCTGCCCTGTTACTCCTGTCTGGAGTCTGTCGGACGGACTCACACAAGAGGGCTGAAAATGAACTATCTGGTGAGTGTGTAATGTTTGTGTTTGCTGTTCCCATTGCTGTGTGAACACTTTTGTCAGGACATACTAAATGTCCCAAATGGGAAAGAGTAGAGATGTGGAAAAAAGAGAGGGAGGACAGCACACTGAAGGAAGAAAAGGACTCGAGTGGGGGGAACTTGGGTTAACATGTTTTCTGTGTATCTTACCTTTTCTTAGTTATCAGCACAACTTACTTTGTTTGCTGTGCTATGCGTCTCAGAATGTGTATTGTGTTGTGTATTTTAGGTAGATAGAAATGTTAAGTTAAAATTCTACACACAAAACTCTCCTTGGTCTTTTTCAATCTAGTTCGTGAAAAAATTTGAGTGTTTTTTTCTGCTGTCCTGTTTGGTTTGTAAAGGCCCCGCTTCTCTGAAAGGGGGAGAGTTGGAGGACTTAAGACGCTGTTAGAAGAAAGGGCTTTGGAACAGCCAGACAGGAGGGAGAGACATGGAGCTCCGCTGCTCTGGGCTGCCTCTGCTGACTCAGGAGAAAGTTGAAAGATTAAGGTTTTATAGAGAGAGTAGAGGGGAGAGAAAAGAGTGCAGTGGCCTGCTGCTGGAGTCTTTGGCAGTACCGTCCGTTCCTTGCTATTGTTTGAAAGTGTTGGCATTCTGTCAGCTTGTAGTGCTGTAATTACACAGGGGTTTGGTATTTGGTTGACAGGACCATACTGCATTTCCGTCTGAGAGGTTTATGCTCTTTAGCAGCACTGGGGCCGACCCCCTGGAGAGGCCTTGGATACTCCCCTTGTTTATCCCTTGGCCTGGGGTTTCACACACACATTAGAACACATGTAATTACAAAATCAACAAACACCACTGGCATTACCATATGTCTTTTAGACTTTTCCTAGTTGTCTTTAATTAACAATGACTGATTGGTGATGAGGTTATGTAGATGGAAGGTTTAGCCTTCATGTCTAAGAGATGTTTATTTCCCAGGTTGGCCTGGGTAATTATGGATGCCATTTTGAGAGAAGCCTTGTAATGTGCTAGCTAGCTATCGGCTTGCTATTTCAGAAGGAGGGGTTAATGAAGCCAGGTGTGATGCTAGTTTACAAATCAGGGGTTCCCAAACTTTTTTGGCCCCATTTTGATATAAAAAAAAACAATTTGTGACCCACCATGTAAAACAAGTTACGTAATCAACAGCCAATGTTAACTTTATTTTATTTGTATTAATATGACAACCTACAGTATGTATGTGTTCCTGAGAGTTATCTTTCAGTGTTGTCCTAATATTTTGTAGCTTAAACCATTAAAATGATAGAGCCACATTTGTAGGAAGAAAACAGAAACCATTATTTTTATTACATCTGCATCTAGCTGCTACCAGAGGTTACTGACTTAACCCTGGTTCTATGAACCAAACGCACATTTTCTCTCATGACCCCATTTTCAAATCAGGCGACCCCTAGTTTGGGAAACTCTGGTATAAATAGATTAAGTGGATTCCCACCATGCAGTAGTGACTGAGTGAGTAAATGGGGGTGTCTGTGGGGGTCAAAGGAAGAGTGGCTCTCAGGCCTACAGAGAGCTCAACTGAGTAACTCGAAGGCCCTTGCCTCTCGCCCCTGTCTCCTAGGCCTGACTAATTTCTGACTGACTCACAGCCTCCTGCCTGCCTGGGTGCTGGGGTGGAATTCCCCCTGTCATTCCCTGGGAGGTCTGGCAGTGAAACCCCTCACCCAGTCAGTCCCTTCCCTCAGAGAGATTATAGGTGCCACACAGTCACCGAGCGTAGTAATACCCACTGGGACACCAAGCGCCAGGCTGTGACTCAGCCCAGGTGTAGCAGGAAGGTTGATACAAGGAGGGTCACTCCACACTGGTGAAACTGTCAGCTCTGACGTGTCTGCACAACCAACCATGAGTCACAGGGTTTCAGGTATAGGTTATAAACAGATTATTGGTACACACAGACATGTAAAATATATGTTAGTGACTCAAATACAGTGCATTCGGAAAGTATTCAGACCACTTGACTTTTCCACATTGTGTTAATTTACAGCCTTATTCTAAAATGTATTAAATTATTTTTTTCCCTCATCAATCTACACAAAATACCCCATAATGACAAAGCGAAAACAGGTTTTTAGAAATGTTTAGAAATGTATTAAAATTAAAAAACAGAATGACCTTATTTACATAAGTATTCAGGCCCTTTGCTATGAGACTCTAAATTGAGCTCAGGTGCATCCTGTTTCCATTGCTCATCCTTGAGATGTTTCTACAACTTGATTGTAATCTACCTGTGGTCAATTGAATTGATTGGACATGATTTGGAAAGGCACACACCTGTCTATATAAGATCCCACAGTTGACAGTGCCTGTCAGAGCAAAAACCAAGCCATGAGGTCGAAGGCATTGTCTGTAGAGCTCAGAGATTGGATTGTGTCGAAGTACAGATTTGGGGATGGATACCAAAAAATGTCTGCAGCATTTAAGGTCTACAAGAACACAGTGGCCTCCATCATTCTGAAATGGAAGAAGTTTGGAACCACCAAGACTCTTCCTAGAGCTTTCCGCCTGGACGAACTGAGCAATCGCGCGGGTAATCGCGGGTCAGGGAGCTGACCAAGAACCCAATGGTCACTCTGACAGAGCTCCAGAGTTCCTTTGTGGAGATGGGAGAACCTTCCAGAAGGAGAACCGTCTCTGCAGCAATCAGGCCTTTATGGTAGAGTGGCCAGACGGAAGCCACTATACAGTAAAAAGCACATGACAGCCCTCTTGGAGTTTGGAAAAAGGCACCTAAAGGACTCTCAAACCATGAGAAATAAGATTCTCTGGTCTGATGAAACCAAGATTGAACTCTTTGGCCTGAATGCCATGTGTCACGTCTGGAGGAAACCTGGCACCATCCCTACGGTAAAGCACGGTGGAGGCCGCATCATGCTGTGGTTGATGTTTTTCAGAGGGTGGGACTGGTAGACTAGTCAGGATCAAGGGAAAGATGAACAGAGCAAAGGACAGAGAGATCCTTGATAAAAAATCTGGAGCGCTCGGGACCTCAGACTGGGGCGAAGGTTCACCTTCCAACAGGACAATGACCCTAAGCACTCAGCCAAGACAACACAAGAGTGGCTTTGGGATAAGTCTCTGAATGTCCTTGAGTGGCCCAGCCCAAGCCCGGACATGAACCCGATCAAACATCTCTGGAGACACCTGAAAATAGCTGTGTAACGACGCTTCCCATCCAACCTGACAGAGGATGAGAGGATCTGCAGAGAAGAATGGGAGAAACTCCTCATATACAGGTGTGCCAACCGTGTATAGATCATACCCAAGAAGACTCGAGGCTGTAAATGTGATAATTCAGTTTTAAAGTTTTAATACATTAGCAAAATTTATGCAAACCTGTTTTTGCTTTGTCATTACTGGGTATTGTGTGTAGATTGATGAGGGGCAAAAAAGCTATTTAATCCATTTTAGAATTAGGCTGTAATGTAACAAAATATGGTCAAGGAAGAATACTTTCCGAATGCATACAGTACAGTGTGCTATCACTCAAATAATTATGTTGCATTTGTTCTGTTCATGTATCATGTAGATGCTAAACATCATAATTTCATGGTGTTTTTCAAAGAGCTTTACGTTGAAGAAAACTACAGGTTTGAAACAGACCTTGGTTTGTGGCTGGCCTAATCTCTTAAACACAGTTCACCCAGTCTCTTCCGCAGATAGCACTGGCAGTATCTCTCTTTTCCCAGTTCAGCAGCCAACAACAGGGCCTGGGGGCACATGTTTTCTGCTGTAGTCAAACTGCACTCTCCCCAGGGCACCTGCTTTATGTGGGGGATAATTGGGCTTTACTGGAGGAATAGAGGCAGAGACGGAGGGAGTTCAGATAAGAAACACGTTGCAGAGCAGAACAGCTAGCTAGGCCTACACCAGGCAAAATGGATTCTGCACAAAGCGCTGGGTTTTCAGCTGTCTGATCTAGTTACAATAGCGCTTGGCTTTCTCCTCACACAGCCAGGTTGGTTTGATGCCCCCAGGGCAGTTGAATGAGCCAGGGAATGCTGTTGTCAAAGCTAACAGAACAGAACACATATCCACTGATATTTTATCTAAACAGATTGACTGAGGTAGTTCTGTGAGGCACATGCAGATGCTCTAAAAACCTGTGGAGCTGTGCCACTTCTGCTTGGTTGAACCTTCCCATTCCATCCTAAGCAGTGGGCCTATCCTTATCTTGTCTTTGTATTTCCCTTCCCCTGAAATGTATCAGAGTGCTCCCTGAATTCCTAGCCTTGTCTCTCACACCTAACCACTGGAATGTTTGGCTGAGGTCACAATGACGTTTCACGCTCTGGAAAATCATTGTATCTCTCCACTGTATCCCCTCTCAAGGCTGTAATTTTAGGATTTATTGTCGGGCATTGAGAGTTCTGTACATGTTTTTGCCATTGCGACTGCCTGTATTTAGATGAGAGGAGAAATTGTTTTGGTATGTAGATAGGAGAAATCAGAACTGGGTGTCATTGTCCTTCCTCTCTCGCTCTGTGATTACAACAGTGGAACTTCTGTCAGCTTTGTGTGGCGTACAGGGTGGAGTTCCACCACACACTCACCGGTTAGCCTGTCACTCAGTCTTGTGCAATGGGCAGAGCTCAAGCACTTTGTTGTAGCCTGTAGCTCCAAGAATCAGAGATCTTTTCTAACCACTGTTGAAACTTGACAGGGAGGAGGGGGTTGATGCTCTTACCGCTGTTGAAACTTGACAGGGAGGAGGGGGTTGATGCTCTTACCGCTGTTGAAACTTGACAGGGAGGAGGGGGTTGATGCTCTTACCGCTGTTGAAACTTGACAGGGAGGAGGGGGTTGATGCTCTTACCGCTGTTGAAACTTGACAGGGAGGAGGGGTTGATGCTCTTACCGCTGTTGAAACTTGACAGGGAGGAGGGGTTGATGCTCTTACCGCTGTTGAAACTTGACAGGGAGGAGGGGGTTGATGCTCTTACCGCTGTTGAAACTTGACAGGGAGGAGGGGGTTGATGCTCTTACCGCTGTTGAAACTTGACAGGGAGGAGGGGGTTGATGCTCTTTGTGTGTTATTTGTCTCTTTTTTCCCCACCTTGAGAAGAGATGATTCATAATAGTGGCATACAGTTTAGCATGCTTTAGTGTGAAACGTGTCTAATGTCTATTTGTGTGAAATCCTTTATTTGACTTGGCCTATATATTGTAGGTGTGACTGATAAGATTTGGAAGTATGCTATGTTGATTACCACCTTATGAACGAGTCTTTCGAGCTAGTATGAATGTCTGTGTTTGTATTTTGTGTAGCGTGTTGTAGAAGGGGTGTTGTGACACCTTTGGATTGTGAGGTAACAGGAGAGGTGTATGTAGAGGTTGTGGAATGTTCCGATGAGGGGTCCGCTGAGAGCTGGAGCTCGTGGGAGACGGGTCTGGGCTCGTCCGGAGAACACCAAGGACATGGAGAGAGATCAAGGTGTAACACACCAACACATACACACATTCACTGGAATAACAACATCAATTCTAAAAAATAGACATAATAAATGGAATTTACTGATATAGCCTATTTTCAACTAGGAGAGTGGTGTGCCTCTTTAACCTCTACGCTACCTTATACTATTGTCTCTAATAGGTTATTTGTGTTAAGTCTTGTCCTGCAGGATTATTTTCCTGCGGCTAGACCCTGTTTGACTACTGTAGTTTATTGTTCACATTGTTTGCCTACAAATGGTCCCATATGGGCTTCTCGCTGGTCTTTTTATGAGGTAGACCCAAATTGTTGCTTGCTACCTTGTGGGAAGACGCCAATACCTCCACAGCAGCAGCACATTGTGTCTGTGTGTGTCACAGCAGTGTCTGTCTCAGCTGATAAAGACCAAAACAAAATCCCCATTGGACTGACTGAGTCACATCTCTCCATTCCCTCACTCTGGCCCTGTTTTTCTGCTTGGCAGGCAGACAGACAGACTGTCACGCCCTGACCTTAGAGAGCCTTTTAAATCTCTATTTGGTAGGTCAGGGTGTGACTACGGTGGGCAATCTATGTTTTCTATTTCTTTGTTGGCCTGGTATGGTTCCCAATCAGAGGCAACTGTCTATCTTTGTCTCTGATTGGGGATCATATTTAGGCAGCCTTTTCCCACCTGTTGTTTGTGGGATCTTGTTTTTGTGTTATAGCTTTGAGCCCTACAAGGCTGTATGTTTCGTTGGTTACGAGATATTTCATTGTCTGGAGGCGTTAGAAAAAGTTTGTATTTTTCCACAAAGCACAGTGAGCAGCGTGTCCTGAGCTGCATGCGCTCTGGATCGGAAGGTGAACCCACTTCCTGTGTAATCCATATTCACTCAGACAGACAGACAGACAGACAGACAGACAGACAGACAGACAGACAGACAGACAGACAGACAGACAGACAGACAGAGTGTCTGATCCCTCCATCTGATACTGAGTCTGCTCCTGGTCTGTGAGTATGTCATATACCACTGGCTTACACACAGGCCTAGCCAAGGCTTTGCTGTAATTGCAGTCTGTGTACTGCTGCTATGCTGCTGTGAGCATCTGAAGAGTCAAAGGCTATGTACCTGCATGCTACTTAGCCCCAGAGAAAGCCAGTGACTTCTCAGAAGTCTACCCCCAAACCAATAAATGAAAAGTTTACTTTTTGTAACCCAGTGGCATTGTTTGGCCAGGCTCAGGTGGCTAATGTGATTTAAGCAGCAGAGACAGCCTTGTTTTGTCTGCGGCGTCTATCTGTTTTAAACTAATAAAAACTTTAGATGACTGAGGGGGCGTTTGTTTAAAAGGGTGGGGGCTGGATGGGGAGAACAGAGAGACAGAAACAGCACAAAGGAGAAAGGGCAGAGTATTGTTTGCAAAAGACATGACTTATTGCTGTGATGCTTTGTAAGTCGAGGAGAGAGGGGCTTTCATAAAATGTCTGTGCCCAAAGTCCTGTCTCGGTGGGACAAATATACAGTCGTGTACAAAACACACATACACCCTCTTGTGAGTTAACTAGTGTGTGTCCCACGGGGTCACGTAGAGGCAAAAGACAAAGACCACCCTGCCCTCCCCTCTCACGTTCACGCACGCACACACACACACACACACACACACACACACACACTTGCTGCCTTCCACTTCACTGACCTTTCTGCACTGAGCGTGCTCAACCAGCTGCCACATTACTTCCTGCTCAGTGGCTGTCTGAATGGACACTGCAGCCGTTTCCTTCCCTCTCCCAGACCCACTGCACCTCTTTTTCCTCTCCTTCTCTTCCTGTGGATCTCTCTCCCTTTCCTTCATTTCTACCATCACTCCTTCCCTAGTTCCTACCCTAGCTTCTTCAGCTTGCTGTTAAGTGTAAATGTGTAAGATCCCCATTCCATGACCCTTCTAAATGCAAATGAATGAACTTTTAGGCCTCTGGACTCTCTCTCTCTTCACCTCTTTCTTCTCCACTCTTTCTTTTGTGGGGAGATAAAGTTTGCCGTCAGACTGTTGCTGCTCCCGGCTCGAGGGTGATGGGGGCAGGCTTTGACCTGCTATTACCACAGGGACCTCCACGGTGATGTGTTAGCATAGTGTCTTAGCTGTACACAGCTAGAAAACTGCTGGACCCCCGTGACTCACTGTTGCCATTGTCAGGTTTCTACCCCAAACAAAGGAAATGGAGCACAGCACAGACAGAGCCACTGGGTTAGTATGGCCACCTGAACAACATTGTTGTTGGAACAACAGATTCAAATGAGCCCTTGCTGTTTTGACTAGAGTTGGAGGTTGGCAGAATAGAAACAAATTGTGACCCGACAGAGTTGAGTTTTCTAGTCATGGCGATGTCTCCACCCTCAGCTGTGTCTGGGGCGGTGTGTACATCGTATATGCAATTTATAGTAGGGAGGGAGACTAGTAGTCATCTAGTTATTTACTCATACCCAATCAGAACGGCACATGAATCATTCTCTAAGCACTTCCTGTTTTTGTGGCCAGAGTGAGAAAAACAGGGAGAGATCTGTGGGTGAGTTATACTGAGATTTGGCAGGCAGGCCTTCGGCTAATAAAGGCAAAGTTCAAATCTTGTGATGTCATCAGTCCTCTCTGTCCACTCCCTCGCTTCAACAGGAAATGAACTTATGACAGAGAGCAGCAGACAAAGCATGGCCGTCAAAGGAATCTCTTTCTTTTTGTCTGAAGGGAGAGATGGATGGAATAGATAAAGAGGACAAGCTGGAAAGGGAGAGTAAAGATAACATGGAAGACTTGGCAATATGAGGCACCATGCTACCCTTATCATTCCCTCATTGCCACTTAAGCATATAGAAGAATTTATACTTCTGACTCTCATTCTATTCAAACCTCTGTTAACATCCTCTCTAAAAACCATTCACATTTCACGTGGCCTTTTTGAAGGTAGGGATTACTTGAAACCATTTATCTGTCCACGTTGAGTAGAATCCATTTATCCATTAACACCAGCTGATTTGATACATCCCTGGTGGGAAATGGAGAATCACTCTGGTGTCCTGGGAAAGCTCAGTGAGTCTGAAGACGTAAGCTCTGCTGCAGTCAAGATGTTGCTGTGAGTAAAACTCATAGTATAATGAGCTCTTTCTACTAGTCTGAGGACCCCTCATTATTTCACAATCAATGTGTGTGTGTCAGTGTGTGTGTTTATGTGTCTCTGCCTGGTCAGTGTGTGTTCGGCCTGCATGGTGACATCGCAGACAGCTTCTGGCCACAAGAGAACCACTCAGAGGCTATAGTAGGGCGCTGTGTGTGTGGATCTGCCCGTCCAGAACCTCCTCGGGCGTGATGGGTCGTGGACTCAGAGCAGCTGTCCCTCTCCCATTACAAGAAGGCCATTCATCAGACTGTGACTGCGAGATAGGCCCTGACTGTCCCTCCAATAGACCAGCACACAGCCCTGCATTCATCACCATCCCAATATGCTCTGAGTCAATCCCTGAATACACATGACGCAGACAGGGATGCATCACATCACAGCAACCCTCACTCAGCACGGGGACAATTCTGATTCCTTACGTTGACTACATATAGGGAACATCTGAATGTACATTAACATTGCCATTACCGTCAGGGTAATGTAATAGCACAATAATCACACATGTTTATAATTGACCATATCTGGCACACAGAGAGTAGGCAACCCAGGGTCTGTTGTAATTGTCTCTATCTGGCAGTGGAACAGCGGTGTTTGATATCTCATCATGAGACTGAAGGAGCCAGGGTGGGGGATGGTACATTTCTTACCTGACTGGGATTCAGGCAGCACAAAGAATGTGGGACATTTTATTTCTGGTATTGAGCACCTATGTGTGTGCGTGCCTGCACGTGTACGTGTGTGTGTGTGTGTGTGTGTGTGTGTGTGTGTGTGTATCTGTATCAGAGAGAATGACCGAGAGAGGGGGGGAGGGTTGTCAGGTCAGGGTGTGTTATAATGGGTTTTAGACGGGGGAACCTTCCTGACAAGACGACACCATATTAATAACTACACTGTGAGCAGAGGCACACTATCTCCTGCCTTGAACCCCGCTCCCCACACCCAGTCAGGCTCGGCACAAACATCCTTATCCCAGTGATAGTCAATCTGGGCTGGGGAGGGAGCGAGCCATGTGCAAGCGGGCGGGAGACAGAGCAGGAGCTCTCTGGTCACGTAAAGGATCAGCCCTGTGTCCTGTGTGGCATTGCTCCTCGGTAGAGGCCTGGGTACTGAATAGACAGATGAATAGGAGCAAGGAATGAGAGGCCCCTCTGATTAATACGGCAGTATTGACTCTCACTCTCTCTTCCTCTCTTATTAAACACAAAGACACTAAGTTGGACAACGGGAAGCCAGGCAATAAATCAGGAAGTGGAGGCTCCTCACAATTAACTAATCAGACTTAGTTCATTTAGCTTGGGGACATTGATGGAGGACTGTGTGTGACCTGAGGTCTAGTGAAGGGGGCCACTTGAAGGGGCCGTGTGTGTGTGTGTGTGTGTGTGTGTGTGTGTGTGTGTGTGTGATCTGGCCCCATGCCAGGCTTGTCGTACCACTCTGTACTAGTGCCAGGGAAGGGCGAGGAGGAGGTACCGGTCAGGGGCGCACTCCAAATATTAGTTTAGTTTCAAAGCGTCCCAAAGTGAGTGGGTGGCTGTTTGCTCTGGGCAGACAGATGGAGCCTGTGTTGTGTCCTGCTAGGTGTCAGCTGTAAATTATAGTTATTTCACTGTCCTGGAAGGCCTTAAGTCTGGGGAGTCAGCCTGCACCAGCACTAGGGCATGTGACAGTCCAACATTATGGAAGCAAGAGTTCTTTCTCACTGAAGGGTACTACAACAGTAGTAGGAGACACATCTTTTCTGTAAATGTTAAGGAATAATGAACTAACCCTCTCTTTCCTGTCTTCTGCAGAACGTGCTGGCCAAGGCCCTGTACGACAATGTGGCCGAGTCCCCAGACGAGCTGTCCTTCCGGAAGGGTGATATCATGACGGTATTGGAGCGGGACACCCAGGGTCTGGACGGCTGGTGGCTCTGCTCTCTGCATGGACGCCAGGGCATCGTCCCCGGCAACCGACTCAAGATCCTGGTGGGCATGTATGACAAGGCGGGCCAGCAACAGCAGCCTCCACTCCTCCAGGCCTCCCAGGCTGGCTCTGCCCAGACCCAGAGCCTGAGCCAGCTGGCCTTCCCCCTGCAGAGTGCCTACACTAAGCCCTCTCCCTCCTCCCAGTACACAGCCATGCACCCTGCCTTCTCCAACCCTGGTCCTGTCCCCGCCCTACCCGATAGCATCTACATGATGCCCCCCAACCATGGCAAGCCCTCCCCTTCATGCCTGTACCAGATACCCACGGGCCCCCAAGCCCCACCCAAGGCCCCCATGCTCACCCAGAAGCAGTACCACGCCCCTGTTCAGGACATCTACCAGGTGCCTCCCTCCATGGGGCCAGCTCCTGTCCAGGACATCTACCAGGTGCCCCCTTCAGCAAGAGGGCCTGTTCCTGGGCAGGATATCTACCAGGTTCCCCCCTCACTGAACCAGACTCAGATCCCCCCCTCCATAGAAAAGAGGAGCTGGGACTCTAAACCTCTAGGAAAGGTAAGAAAAACGTTTTGAGACACATATTCACATAACACAACAAACACATTCCTCTAAAACCATAAATACAGACGGTCTCGTTAGACATTCAGGTCCAAAATAGCTGTTTTAAGCTCTCATTGTCATCTGACCTCATCCTGGTTGGGATCTGAGCATCTTCCTGTTATTGTTTTTCCCTCATGTCCTCCAGTCTCTGTCTGTTCTCACTCTAAACAACAGCTCAAGGTTCCCTGTCATTTTCAAAGCCGCAGGGATGACAGGAAAGGAAACAGAGGATAGAATGATAAAAGAAAACCCAAAAGAGAGAGAGGGGGGATGGGGGGAGGACAGGGGGACAGACATTGGAATAAATAATGGGGTGTTTAATAATTCAGGTATCTATCTCCTGAAGTTGGGTGAGTAAGCGTTTTGATCTGTTAGGCAGCAGGCAGCAAGCTGGAAGGGGGGGGGGGGGGTACCAGTACCAGCCAGGCAGTGTGGTAACAGTGCAGTGTGTTGTGACTGGTGTTCTGCAGGGAGTGCCCCCCAGGCCTGCCTTAGTGCACTCAGCCATGTGTGAGAGCAGCGCTGGGAAGTGAAGTGTGATGATGATGATGGGTGAGTGATGGGGAGGCAGCGACAAGGTGCACCTGGTCCCTGCAGGAGGGGGCGTCACACATGAGACAGCTCACCCTCTTAAATGAGGCTGCTGCTGCCATAGAAAGGGAATTATATAATATATACAGTATAGTATATCTAATCCTATAGCCCCCCACCCACCCTAACCCCTAGCAGGGCTCTCTGAGAGGCATGACCACAGGGATTTGTCCCTCACAGAGGGGGGCTGGAGATGGGCCTTGCCATGTTGAAAATCTGCCTCTCAATAAGTCCTGAGATGACTCGGAAATACTGAATCACACAGAAGAAAAGAGAGTGAAATGTACAATAGTGAGTGACTGACAAAGCAAGCATACGTTGCCTTTGTGTTCCCTGCTGTGTGTTGAACCTTTGTGTTCCCTGCTGTGTGTTGAACCTTTGACCTGTCACCAATGATCAATGGGTGCAACCTGAAAACAACCTGAAAACAACCTGAAAACGAGAGGAGAATAACAGCTGTAGAAAAAGAGAGTGAATGGCTCCCAGGCTGAGACAACCTCTGTTTGAGGTGACATGAGCGACATCAGAGAAAGGCATCAGTGAATCAAAGATTTTATTTAACTAGGCAAGTCAGTTAAGAACAAATTCTTATTTTACAATGATGGGCTACCCCGGCCAAACCTCCCCTAACCCTGACAACACTGGGCCAATTGTTCGCCGCCCTATGGGACTCCCGATCACTGCCGGTTGTGATACAGCCCGGGATTGAACCAGGGTCTGTAGTGTCGCCTCTAGCACTGAGATGCAGGGACTTAGACAATTGCTCCACTCAGGAGCGAAAGATGAGTCCAAGGCCAGGGCTCACAGAGTCACAGTGGAAAGAAGGAGCAACATAATTTCCATGACAGCTCCTGCCTGGTGATAAGATGATCAGAGGACTTCAACAGAGTTCACACTCCAGCCCAGAGCAGGGTGTTTCCAAATGTTCCATTGGATGATTGTAGAGTGATGCCTCAGTCTTTTGGAATGCTCTTAGCGTCATGTACTGTATGTCATCAGCAGGCAGTACAGGGAGGAGGGAGGAGAAGCAGAACCAGGCAGTACAGGGAGGAGGGAGGAGAAGCAGCACCAGGCAGTACAGGGAGGAGGAAGGAGAAGCAGCACCAGGCAGTACAGGGAGGAGGGAGGAGAAGCAGCACCAGGCAGTACAGGGAGGAGGGAGGAGAAGCAGCACCAGGCAGTACAGGGAGGAGGGAGGAGAAGCAGCACCAGGCAGTACAGGGAGGAGGGAGGAGAAGCAGCACCAGGCAGTACAGGGAGGAGGGAGGAGAAGCAGCACCAGGCAGTACAGGGAGGAGGGAGGAGAAGCAGCACCAGGCAGTACAGGGAGGAGGGAGGAGAAGCAGCACCAGGCAGTACAGGGAGGAGGGAGGAGAAGCAGCACCAGGCAGTACAGGGAGGAAGGAGGAGAAGCAGCACCAGGCAGTACAGGGAGGAGGGAGGAGAAGCAGCACCAGGCAGTACAGGGAGGAGGGAGGAGAAGCAGCACCAGGCAGTACAGGGAGGAGGGAGGAGAAGCAGCACCAGGCAGTACAGGGAGGACGGAGGAGAAGCAGCACCAGGCAGTACAGGGAGGAGGGAGGAGAAGCAGCACCAGGCAGTACAGGGAGGAGGGAAGAGAAGCAGCACCAGGCAGTACAGGGAGGAGGGAGGAGAAGCAGCACCAGGCAGTACAGGGAGGGAGGAGAAGCAGCACCAGGCAGTACAGGGAGGGAGGAGGAGAAGCAGCACCAGGCAGTACAGGGAGGGAGGAGAAGCAGCACCAGGCAGTACAGGGAGGGAGGAGGAGAAGCAGCACCAGGCAGTACAGGGAGGAGGGAGGAGAAGCAGCACCAGGCAGTACAGGGAGGAGGGAGGAGAAGCAGCACCAGGCAGTACAGGGAGGAGGGAGGAGAAGCAGCACCAGGCAGTACAGGGAGGAGGGAGGAGAAGCAGCACCGGGCAGTACAGGGAGGAGGGAGGAGAAGCAGCACCGGGCAGTACAGGGAGGAGGGAGGAGAAGCAGCACCGGGCAGTACAGGGAGGAGGGAGGAGAAGCAGCACCGGGCAGTACAGGGAGGAGGGAGGAGAAGCAGCACCAGGCAGTACAGGGAGGAGAAACAGCACCAGTAGGGAGTAGTACAGGTGAAAATCCCCTATGGTTTTATCTCACCACAGCCTCAGGTTAGTGGCACTGGCAGGTTCTGAATTGCCTAAAATGGTGGTGAAGTGGTAGAGATTTTTATCAAGGTAATTCTTCACTGATGCATGAGCTAATTTTGCTCTGAACGCTGTGGTGTGCAGGTTCTTTATGCACGTATTTACCTTGTGAATGCCCTTCATTGTTATCACTTGTCCTTGTGCCCGTACTGAACCGCTTCACCCCGCCCCCCTGCTCCACCACTGCCAGTTTCTCAATACAATATAAGGAGGTCCTGCTGAGAGAAGAGATGACAGACATCGAGCCAACACACACACACACACAGCTCTCACATACAAACTGCTGCCGGAGGAGGTAGAAACTAGTACAAATACAAGGTTACAGCTACACAGAACACTTGGCAAAGCATCTGAAAAGCAGGAAGCTTAACACACACTCAGAATCTCACTCTAACCCCATCTCCACAGTGTGATGTTGTTATGCTGCTAGCTTGGTTTTGTCTTTTAATCGGGGTATGTTGTGGAGGCAGGCCCGACCCCCTCAGCCTTTTCCTCAGATGGACTGGCATCACATTTTATTCATCACATGCTTCGTAAACAACAGGTGTGGACTAACAGTGAAATGCTTACTGACGGGCCCTTCCCAACAATGCAGAGAGAAGGAACATAGAGAAATAATAGAAAAGTAAAACAGGTAATAATAAAAGTAATAATAAATACAAAATGAGTAACGATGACTTGGCCATACTATATACACGGGGTACCAGTACCTGATTCGATGTGCAGGGCTATGAGGTCATTGAGGTAGGTATGTACATATAACTAGGAATAAAGTGACAGATAAGGAAGTCCAGGTAGCTATTTAACTAACTATTTAACTAACTATTTAGTTAACTATTTAACTAACTATGTAACTAACTATTTAGCAGTCTTATGGCTTGGGGGTAGAAGCTGTTCACGGAGGGGTGATGGGTGGAGGGGTGAGGAGAGTGGTAATAATGTCCCTGTACAAGGAGCTTCCCACAGACTATCGCGTTTGAAGGGGGGCAGGGGGGCGCCCTGATCCCAGTCAGCTGTGCCAGCCAGGCCTTGTCCGGGTCTGGGGGACTGGGGCAGGAGGTGGGAGAGGGTTGCAGAAGGCCAAGCAGCAGCTGGAACAACTGTGATTGGTTAGCAGGCTTTACATCAAACAGAACGTCTGAGGAGGGGTGTGGTGGCACGTGCCCTTCAAAACACTGACACACTCCTCCAAGAGGCTGGAATTCCTCAGGCCCCCCCCCCCTCTCCTTTCGCTCAGTCCCCACTCTCCATCCGACTGTGTTTTTCATTTTTCTACCTAATCCATTTATGCTTCATTGGCATGCCACCCAGCCGCCCCAAAAAACAACCCCCACCTCCTCTTCTAACCATGGCAACAGCTTAGCCCAGCCGGAGAAAGAAACAAGTAAACAATTCACCGCTGTCCCTGCGTCCTCTTCCCTTCTGAGAGGACAGACACAGAACCTGAGTGGCCTCAGTAAACACCCAGCTGCGTTGGAGCTGAAAACGCCACTGCACTCTGTGTCTCTGCAACCCAATTCATCAGAAAGTATATCTTTGATCACAGTTATGAAGACTATTAGCTATTGCCCTCAGTACCTTTAGCAGTGTTGCTATTAGAGGTCATGAACTTGCTCTTGTATGTCTGTAGGAGAATCCACGGATCTACTGGTGATAACTGCTAAGCTGATAGGGGCTTGAGAGTTGCACCACTCAGACTTTGACTGCAGGGAGGAATGACAGACACCACTCTGAGTGAGGACTGGAGCTACTACCTGATCTTTACAACATCACTCTCCTGCAACTGTCTAGAAAGTATTCAAAGTACAATGTGTGTCTGTGACTGAATGACACGTTCATGGCCGAGCTCATTACTTTGTGTGAAGCAGATGGTTAGGGGAGAGGTGGAGGCAGGACGGCCTGTTTGAACCTGGGTTCCTTTGATTAGGCCGAGGTAGGTAGATCAAGCCTTCTTATCACCTGCAGCCTCTAATGACCCTGGCCTGTTTGCAGGTGAGAGACGCTGTGATAAGGAGCAGGCTGCCCAGGGCTAACAGCACAAGCTCATCTCCTCTCCTCTGCTCTGTGGATTGAGATACTGCTGGTGGTTTTGTGGACTCCCTGCTCTGAAAGTAAATGTGTAATCTCAGGAGTGTTTAAAAAGACATGGTGGGCGCTCACCTGAAATGTAGGGAGGAGGAGATGGAGGAGCAGGCAGACATTTTGGGGGAGGGGTCGTTGTGGAGTGAGGGAAGAGAGTGAGACGTGAGGGGAGAGAAAATGAAGGTGTGTGTGATCTCCTGCTGAAGAAATGACTGCATGCTGCTGCCTGTAGGTGTATCTGCTGCCTGTAGGTGTATCTGCTCCCTGTAGGTGTATCTGCTGCCTGTAGGTGTATCTGCTCCCTGTAGGTGTAACTGCTGCCTGTAGGTGTAACTGCTGCCTGTAGGTATATCTGCTGCCTGTAGGTGTATCTGCAGCCTGTAGGTGTATCTGCTCCCTGTAGGTATATCTGCTGCCTGTAGGTGTAACTGCTGCCTGTAGGTATATCTGCTGCCTGTAGGTGTATCTGCAGCCTGTAGGTGTATCTGCTCCCTGTAGGTGTATCTGCAGCCTGTAGGTGTATCTGCTCCCTGTAGGTGTATCTGCAGCCTGTAGGTGTATCTGCTGCCTGTAGGTGTATCTGCTCCCTGTAGGTGTATCTGCAGCCTGTAGGTGTATCTGCTGCCTGTAGGTGTATCTGCTCCCTGTAGGTGTATCTGCAGCCTGTAGGTGTATCTGCTGCCTGTAGGTGTATCTGCTGCCTGTAGGTGTATCTGCTCCCTGTAGGTGTATCTGCTCCCTGTAGGTGTATCTGCTCCCTGTAGGTGTATCTGCTCCCTGTAGGTGTATCTGCTGCCTGTAGGTGTATCTGCTCCCTGTAGGTGTAACTGCTGCCTGTAGGTGTATCTGCTGCCTGTAGGTGTATCTGCTGCCTGTAGGTGTAACTGCTGCCTGTAGGTGTATCTGCTGCCTGTAGGTGTATCTGCTGCCTGTAGGTGTATCTGCTGCCTGTAGGTGTAACTGCTGCCTGTAGGTGTAACTACTGCCTGTAGGTGTATCTGCAGCCTGTAGGTGTATCTGCTGCCTGTAGGTGTATCTGCTGCCTGTAGGTGTATCTGCTGCCTGTAGGTGTAACTGCTGCCTGTAGGTGTAACTACTGACTGTAGGTGTATCTGCTGCCTGTAGGTGTAACTGCTGCCTGTAGGTGTATCTGCTGCCTGTAGGTGTATCTGCTGCCTGTAGGTATATCTGCTGCCTGTCTGCAGCCTGTAGGTGTAACTGCTGCCTGTAGGTGTAACTACTGCCTGTAGGTGTAACTGCTGCCTGTAGGTGTATCTGCAGCCTGTAGGTGTATCTGCTGCCTGTAGGTGTAACTGCTGCCTGTAGGTGTAACTGCTGCCTCTAGGTGTAACTGCTGCCTGTAGGTGTAACTGCTGCCTGTAGGTGTAACTGCTGCCTGTAGGTGTAACTGCTGCCTCTAGGTGTATCTGCTGCCTGTAGGTGTATCTGCAGCCTGTAGGTGTATCTGCTGCCTGTAGGTGTAACTGCTGCCTGTAGGTGTATCTGCTGCCTGTAGGTGTATCTGCTGCCTGTAGGTGTATCTGCTGCCTGTAGGTGTAACTGCTGCCTGTAGGTGTAACTGCTGCCTGTAGGTGTATCTGCTGCCTGTAGGTGTATCTGCTCCCTGTAGGTGTATCTGCTCCCTGTAGGTGTAACTGCTGCCTGTAGGTGTATCTGCTGCCTGTAGGTATATCTGCTGCCTGTAGGTGTATCTGCTGCCTGTAGGTGTATCTGCTGCCTGTAGGTATATCTGCTGCCTGTAGGTGTATCTGCAGCCTGTAGGTGTATCTGCAGCCTGTAGCTGTATTTGCTGCCTGTAGGTGTATCTGCTGCCTGTAGGTGTATCTGCTGCCTGTAGGTGTATCTGCAGCCTGTAGGTGTATATGCAGCCTGTAGCTGTAACTGCTGCCTGTAGCTGTAACTGCTGCCTGTAGGTATATCTGCTGCCTGTAGGTGTATCTGCAGCCTGTAGGTGTATCTGCTGCCTGTAGGTGTATCTGCTGCCTGTAGGTGTATCTGCTGCCTGTAGGTGTATCTGCAGCCTGTAGGTGTATCTGCAGCCTGTAGCTGTAACTGCTGCCTGTAGGTGTATCTGCTGCCTGTAGGTGTAACTACTGCCTGTAGGTGTATCTGCTGCATGTAGGTGTATATGCTGCCTGTAGGTGTAACTGCTCCCTGTAGGTGTATCTGCAGCCTGTAGGTGTATCTGCTCTCTGTAGGTGTATCTGCAGCCTGTAGGTGTATCTGCTGCCTGTAGGTGTATCTGCTGCCTGTAGGTGTATCTGCTGCCTGTAGGTGTATCTGCTCCCTGTAGGTGTAACTGCTGCCTGTAGGTGTATCTGCTGCCTGTAGGTGTAACTGCTCCCTGTAGGTATATCTGCTGCCTGTAGGTGTATCTGCTCCCTGTAGGTGTAACTGCTGCCTGTAGGTGTATCTGCTGCCTGTAGGTGTATCTGCTGCCTGTAGGTGTATCTGCTGCCTGTAGGCTGCCTATCTGCTGCCTGTAGGTATATCTGCTGCCTGTAGGTGTATCTGCTGCCTGTAGGTATAACTGCTGCCTGTAGGTGTATCTGCTCCCTGTAGGTGTATCTGCTCCCTGTAGGTGTATCTGCTCCCTGTAGGTATAACTGCTGCCTGTAGGTATAACTGCTGCCTGTAGGTATAACTGCTGCCTGTAGGTGTATCTGCTCCCTGTAGGTGTATCTGCTGCCTGTAGGTGTATCTGCTCCCTGTAGGTGTATCTGCTCCCTGTAGGTGTAACTGCTGCCTGTAGGTGTATCTGCTGCCTGTAGGTATATCTGCTGCCTGTAGGTGTATCTGCTGCCTGTAGGTGTATCTGCTGCCTGTAGGTATATCTGCTGCCTGTAGGTGTATCTGCTGCCTGTAGGTGTATCTGCAGCCTGTAGGTGTATCTGCAGCCTGTAGCTGTATTTGCTGCCTGTAGGTGTATCTGCTGCCTGTAGGTGTATCTGCTGCCTGTAGGTGTATCTGCAGCCTGTAGGTGTATATGCAGCCTGTAGCTGTAACTGCTGCCTGTAGCTGTAACTGCTGCCTGTAGGTATATCTGCTGCCTGTAGGTGTATCTGCAGCCTGTAGGTGTATCTGCTGCCTGTAGGTGTATCTGCTGCCTGTAGGTGTATCTGCAGCCTGTAGGTGTATCTGCAGCCTGTAGCTGTAACTGCTGCCTGTAGGTGTATCTGCTGCCTGTAGGTGTAACTACTGCCTGTAGGTGTATCTGCTGCATGTAGGTGTATATGCTGCCTGTAGGTGTAACTGCTCCCTGTAGGTGTATCTGCAGCCTGTAGGTGTATCTGCTCCCTGTAGGTGTATCTGCAGCCTGTAGGTGTATCTGCTGCCTGTAGGTGTATCTGCTGCCTGTAGGTGTATCTGCTGCCTGTAGGTGTATCTGCTCCCTGTAGGTGTAACTGCTGCCTGTAGGTGTATCTGCTGCCTGTAGGTGTAACTGCTCCCTTTAGGTCTATCTGCTGCCTGTAGGTGTATCTGCTCCCTGTAGGTGTAACTGCTGCCTGTAGGTGTATCTGCTGCCTGTAGGTGTATCTGCTGCCTGTAGGTGTATCTGCTGCCTGTAGGTGTATCTGCTGCCTGTAGGTGTATCTGCTGCCTGTAGGTGTATCTGCTGCCTGTAGGTATAACTGCTGCCTGTAGGTGTATCTGCTCCCTGTAGGTGTATCTGCTCCCTGTAGGTGTATCTGCTCCCTGTAGGTGTATAACTGCTGCCTGTAGGTGTATCTGCAGCCTGTAGGTGTAGCCTGTAGCTGTAACTGCTGCCTGTAGGTGTATCTGCTCCCTGTAGGTGTATCTGCTGCCTGTAGGTGTATCTGCTCCTGTAGGTGTATATGTAGCCTGTATATCTGCTCCCTGTAGGTATAACTGCTGCCTGTAGGTGTAACTGCTGCCTGTAGGTATATCTGCTGCCTGTAGGTGTATCTGCTCCCTGTAGGTGTATCTGCAGCCTGTAGGTGTATCTGCTGCCTGTAGGTGTAACTGCTGCCTGTAGGTATATCTGCTGCCTGTAGGTGTATCTGCTGCCTGTAGGTATATCTGCTGCCTGTAGGTGTAACTGCTGCCTGTAGGTGTATCTGCTGCCTGTAGGTATATCTGCTGCCTGTAGGTATAACCTGCTGCCTGTAGGTATATCTGCTGCCTGTAGGTGTATCTGCTGCCTGTAGGTGTATCTGCTGCCTGTAGGTGTAACTGCTGCCTGTAGGTGTATCTGCTGCCTGTAGGTGTATCTGCTGCCTGTAGGTGTATCTGCTGCCTGTAGGTGTATCTGCTGCCTGTAGGTATGCTCCTGCTATCTGCTGCCTGTAGGTGTAACTGCTGCCTGTAGGTGTATCTGCTGCCTGTAGGTATATCTGCTGCCTGTAGGTGTATCTGCTGCCTGTAGGTATATCTGCTGCCTGTAGGTATAACTGCTGCCTGTAGGTGTATCTGCTGCCTGTAGGTGTATCTGCTGCCTGTAGGTATAACTGCTGCCTGTAGGTATATCTGCTGCCTGTAGGTATATCCTGTGCTGCCTGTAGGTATAACTGCTGCCTGTAGGTATATCTGCTGCCTGTAGGTATATCTGCTGCCTGTAGGTATAACTGCTGCCTGTAGGTATATCTGCTGCCTGTAGGTATATCTGCTGCCTGTAGGTATATCTGCTGCCTGTAGGTATAACTGCTGCCTGTAGGTATAACTGCTGCCTGTAGGTATATCTGCTGCCTGTAGGTATATCTGCTGCCTGTAGGTATAACTGCTGCCTGTAGGTATATCTGCTGCCTGTAGGTATAACTGCTGCCTGTAGGTATATCTGCTGCCTGTAGGTATATCTGCTGCCTGTAGGTATATCTGCTGCCTGTAGGTATATCTGCTGCCTGTAGGTATATCTGCTGCCTGTAGGTATATCTGCTGCCTGTAGGTATATCTGCTGCCTGTAGGTATAACTGCTGCC